>NC_137257.1:14408658-14501962 GCF_965637545.1 Phallusia mammillata
CCTCTTAAGAGATTTGACGCTTTATTTGCATGCAAATGTTTATAAAACCGAGCGGTGGCGGGAAATGCGTTTAGTTCGTTATTTTGACCTTCAGTACCAGCAGTGATCGTAGGCTAAACTGAGGCAGCACAGCATGGCAGCCAGCAAAGGAACTAAGAAGGCAGTGAAGAAGGCCGCGCCGGCCGACAAGACCAAAAAGCGCCGAAAGCGCAGACGCGAGACCTTCAGCATCTACATTTACAAGGTTCTGAAGCAGGTACACCCAGACACCGGCATCTCAAGCAAAGCGATGAACATCATGAACTCGTTCGTCAACGACGTGTTCGAGCGCATTGCTGGCGAAGCTTCCCGCCTGTCGCTCTACAACAAGCGACGGACTATTAGCAGCCGCGAGATCCAGACCTCAGTCCGTCTGCTCCTGCCCGGCGAATTGGCCAAGCACGCAGTGTCCGAAGGCACCAAGGCCGTTACCAAGTACACCAGCTCCAAGTAAGCACCAAAGCAAGCGCCGCGGGGGGCTTCATCACCCGAGCGAGGTCATCGCCGCCCTTGCCCCAAAAAACGGCTCTTTTCAGAGCCACCCGATCGTTCAAAGAGAGAATTGCAACGGCCGAAAGGCGGCCTGGTTAAAGTCATTTGCCGATTTCTTGCCGTTGTAGTTTTTCCTCGTTTTGGTCCCAGCCAATTCACCACGAAACACCGAAAAATGTATTTGCCCACACTAAAGCGCCACTAGCCTACTGACTGGCCCGCGGGAAAGCGCCCTTTGCGTGTTTTTTTTTCTCTGCCGACGTTTAGGCCAATGATTCGTCTGCTTTTCCGCGCCCGCCAAAAATAACAAATAAATACACCAATAAATGCTCCACAGCAGCCAGAGAAATACCAAAATCACAAGCAAAACTAGAGCGCTGCCAGCTTGTGCTACTCGAAAAACTCGAAAAGTTCCACCCGCCGATCTACGATCCTTCCACCACCGGACCGCAACTGAAAAACAACCCGACGGGAAAGGCCCCGGACCGCGAAGGATTTTGCAACAAATTCATTAATACTTACATAATTAACTGGCGCTAATGCTAATCAATTTGTAAAAGTCACACAATTTTTTGCTCGCCGCAAAGCCGAGATGCAGGCTCTCAAACATTCACTCATAACGTAAACTGTTTCTAGTCTTGTGTGTTGGTAATCCCCTGTGGTGTGAAAACATAATAAATGGAACCCACTGATCTGTGAAGGAGCGACGAGCCAAAGTAAAAACCAAACTCGCATTCCGCTTCGCTTTCAGGCCGCTCACTGACCTGCCTAGCTTGCCCCCTGCTGCGCAGGCGCCCTGTCCGACCTGTACTAACCCCCAGGCTTGGCGGTCCCAACAGTTCACCCCACACGACAGCAGCGGACGGCGCCGGGTGTCACGACCTCCGGGGCGCTTCGGCTCCACTTTTGTGACAAACCAGGCTTGCCGTGAACAAACCTGTTTGGGCCCGCAGCCGGATTTAGGCCACGCGCACACTCGACTAGGCGTCTCACACAGCTCAACGCCTCGCTCTGATGCCCCCCGTGGAGCACGCCGGCGCGGTGCGGGTCGCTAATTGCGCTGGCGTGCGACCTGAGCGTCGCACTGCACCACAGGGCACAAGCCGATGCCGAGCGACCTGGGGCCTCACTGGGGCAGGCCCGCGTTTAGGCGATTCAAGCACAAACTGCAAGTTTCACCCGCACCCGTCGGCGAGCCTTCCAAAACGTCGTTTCGCGTTAGTGCGGCCAGGCCATACAAATAGGCGTCGACGCCGCTTGCCCGGCAAACTTCATTTTGTTCTGTCAGTCAACCAGTCAGAAGCAACGACACTATGTCCGACTCAAAGAGCGCAGGAAAGAAGCAGGCCAGCAAAAAGGCAGTCGCGCCCAAGGCGCACCCCACCTACCAGGTGATGATCAACGCTGCCATTACGCAGCTAAAGGACAGGAGTGGCTCGTCGCGCCAGGCGATCGCCAAGTACATCAAGGCCAACTACAAGGTGGGTGACGGGGCTGACCACCACATCAGGCAGGCGCTGCGTCGTCTTTCCTCAAAGGGTCAGTTGTTAAACACCAGGGGTAGCAAGGGTGCGTCCGGCTCCTTCAAGCTCGTGAAACCGCAGGCCGGCGAGGGCAAGAAGAAGAAGCCCAAGGCAGCCGCAAAGAAGGCGGATAAGCCCAAGCAGGCCGCAGCCAAAAAGCCCGCCGCCAAGAAGGATGCAAAGAAGTCCCCCAAAAAGAAACCGGCGGCCAAACAAACGGCCACCAAGAAGGCGGCGGCAGGCAAGAAGTCGTCACCCAAGAAGGCGGTCAAGCAAGCGAAAAAGACCCCGGCGGCAAAGAAATCACCCAAGAAGACTGCTGTGAAGTCGAAAAAACCGGCGGCCAAGAAGCAGGCTAAAAAGCCTGCCGCCAAAAAGGCAACCAAGAAGTAGAGCGGAGCGGCGTAGAGATCCCCGCTCAACACAAACGGCTCTTTTCAGGGCCACCCACACTTTCGCAAAGAGAAAATGAAGTTTTCGCGCGCAAGCCGCACTAAGCCCTTTTAACTGTTCCGACCAGTTAACAAGCATTGTGCTCTAGTGCGCCGAATGCGGACATGTTGCACATACTTGCTTCGCTGATATTCGTTTTGGCACTATATAACTGGGAGGCGCGCAGAATGCGGCACAGTCGCTTTAGACTACGCAAGCAAGCAGCAACTACGCAAACATGTCAGGACGCGGAAAAGGTGGCAAAGGATTGGGAAAGGGAGGCGCGAAGAGGCACAGGAAGGTGCTGCGTGACAACATCCAGGGCATCACCAAGCCTGCGATCAGACGTCTTGCCCGTCGTGGTGGAGTCAAGCGAATTTCGGGTCTCATCTACGAGGAGACACGCGGCGTACTGAAGGTCTTTCTCGAGAACGTGATCCGCGACGCTGTCACTTACACCGAGCACGCCAAAAGGAAGACCGTCACGGCCTTGGACGTCGTCTATGCCTTGAAACGCCAGGGACGAACCCTGTACGGCTTCGGAGGCTAGGCACCTTCCAATCATCGGCAACGGCAGCAACAAAATCGGCCCTTTTCAGGGCCACTCATACTTATCGGGAGAGAATTTGTAAGGGCCGAGTGGCTCGGGCCTCGTGTTGATTAGCCGGCAACGAGCGGCGATAGATGTTATTTTTGCGCCAATAAAAAAATCCCTCGTTTCGCGGCCGCTTTGCCGATGCGGCGAGATCAAAGGTCTGATTGGTCGAGTTGAATTTTCGCAAACCAATAGGCGTGAGTCCACGAAGGTATATAACGCGGACCGAACACTGCCGGTTCATCAGTCTGACAGCAGCATCCGAAGCAGCAGCACCGTACTAAGAGCAAAAAGACAAAAGACAGCAGAATGGCACGTACCAAGCAAACAGCTCGCAAGTCGACCGGAGGCAAGGCGCCACGTAAGCAACTGGCCACCAAGGCCGCTCGCAAGAGCGCGCCGGCTACCGGGGGCGTGAAGAAGCCCCATCGGTACAGGCCAGGAACTGTGGCCCTCCGTGAGATTAGGCGTTACCAGAAGTCGACCGAACTTCTCATCCGCAAGCTGCCCTTCCAGAGGCTGGTGCGCGAGATCGCACAGGACTTCAAGACCGACCTGCGCTTCCAGAGCAGCGCCGTGATGGCTCTGCAGGAAGCCAGCGAAGCCTACCTGGTCGGCCTCTTTGAGGACACCAACTTGTGCGCGATCCACGCCAAGCGCGTCACCATCATGCCAAAGGACATCCAGCTCGCTCGGCGCATCCGCGGAGAGCGCGCGTAAATAGGGGCATCGGCGCAATCAACAACACAAACGGCTCTTTTCAGAGCCACCTAAATGCCAGTGAAAGAGATACTTGACTTGTATTTGTCCGCAGTAAGGTGGGCGAACGGTAATTTCGTTGCTCGCGTCGGGCAATAGGAGTAAAAAAACGAACAGACAGGGCCGCTGAAGCGCAAGCGGATATATGAAAGCAACCAGGGTGCGGGCACAGCACGTCAAACTCTTTTGCGAAAAATCGAGTGGCTCTGAAAAGAGCCGTTTCTGTTTTGCATCACGTACGAGACGAGACAGGGGCGTCGATTTAGGCTTTCTTGGAGGTCTTCTTTGGCAGAAGGACGGCTTGTATATTGGGCAGGACGCCGCCCTGGGCAACGGTGACACCGCTGAGCAGCTTGTTCAGCTCCTCGTCGTTGCGGATGGCCAACTGCAAGTGGCGCGGGATGATGCGGGTCTTCTTGTTGTCGCGGGCTGCGTTGCCGGCCAATTCCAGCACCTCGGCGCTTAGGTATTCGAGCACTGCGGCCAGATAGACGGGCGCGCCAGCTCCCACGCGGTCCGAGTAGTTACCGTTGCGCAAAAGCCTGTGCACACGACCGACTGGAAACTGCAGGCCAGCGCGCGACGATCTGCTTTTGGGCTTTGCCTTGGATTTGCCGCCACCTTTACCACGTCCTGACATAGTGCTGGTAGTTTGTTGACTGTTTTTGACTGAGTAACTGACAAACGTCGGTCAAATGCCTGCAAAATGCGTCTGTTCGCTTTTATAGCTCGTGCCTTTGTCGAAATTCTCTCGCATTTCCGTCACGTGCGAATAAAACTCGACCACCGTCGCTCGTACAGCTATTGTTTCCTTGTTGCTCTCAGAGGCGCCGCGTCTGAGGAGGTTTGATGTTTCATTTACATACGAGTGTTTATAAAATCGGGCGGTGGCGGGAAAAGCGTCCAGTTCGTTATTTTAACGTTGAGTTTTAGCACAGCTCGCCGTCGGACAAGACAAACCTAAGGCAAGACAGCATGGCAGCCAGCAAAGGAACTAAAAAAGCCGTGAAGAAGGCCGCACCGGCCGACAAGACCAAGAAGCGCCGAAAGCGCAGACACGAGACCTTCAGCATCTACATTTACAAGGTTCTGAAGCAAGTGCACCCGGACACCGGTATCTCAAGCAAAGCGATGGGCATCATGAACTCGTTCGTCAACGACGTGTTCGAGCGCATTGCCGCCGAGGCCTCACGACTGTCGCTCTACAACAAACGATCGACCATCAGCAGCCGCGAGATCCAGACCTCAGTCCGTCTGCTCCTGCCCGGCGAATTGGCCAAGCACGCAGTGTCCGAAGGCACCAAAGCCGTGACCAAATACACCAGCTCCAAGTAAGCGCGGCGCGGGGCTTGATCGAAAACGGCTCTTTTCAGAGCCACCTCAGTACTTAAAAAGGGAATTGCGACGGCCGAAACGGCTGTTTTGGACCGTGCTACAGTTTTGGCGAATGTCAAGTTGCTAAAAACCGCTTTGCTGCTGCTGGTGTGTTGGCCTTTTGTCCCAAAAGCATCGAACAATTTCGGTACCCATAGTTCATAAAATTTCGATTGGTGCAGAGTTTTATTTTTAGCCTGACCGAAAAATTAAAGGATGACGCCAAATTTATGTAAAAATCGTTGAAATGTCTGGAATTGGGGATATTATATCGAATGTACCCTATTTCTTTTTCTTGTGCAATTCATGGGCGTCGCGAAATGCGAAGGGGCGGGGATAAACTCTTTTGCGAATAAAGAAGGTGGCTCTGAAAAGAGCCGTTTTTGCTTCGCGCCACGTACTTGGCCGGGCGCCGATTTAGGCTTTCTTGGAGGTCTTCTTTGGCAGAAGGACGGCCTGGATATTGGGTAGGACGCCGCCCTGCGCAACGGTGACTCCGCTGAGCAGCTTGTTCAGCTCCTCGTCGTTGCGGATGGCCAACTGCAAGTGGCGCGGGATGATGCGGGTCTTCTTGTTGTCGCGGGCTGCGTTGCCGGCCAACTCGAGAACCTCGGCGCTAAGGTATTCAAGCACCGCGGCCAGATACACGGGCGCACCAGCTCCCACCCGGTCCGAGTAGTTGCCGTTGCGCAACAATCTGTGCACACGACCGACTGGGAACTGCAGCCCAGCGCGCGACGATCTGCTCTTTGGCTTTGCCTTGGACTTACCGCCACCTTTTCCACGTCCTGACATACTTCTGGTTGTTGCTGGACTATGTTACTGACACACAACAAATCGACTGAATGCCCGCGAGTAACGGATCTTCGCTCTTATAGCTCATGCCCTTGTCGAAATTCTCTCGCATTTCCGTCACGTGCGAATGAAATTCGACCACAGTCGCTCCTACAGTTATTGTTTCCTTCATGCTCTTGAGGAGCGTCGCCTCTTAAGAGATTTGACGCTTTATTTGCATGCAAATGTTTATAAAACCGAGCGGTGGCGGGAAATGCGTTTAGTTCGTTATTTTGACCTTCAGTACCAGCAGTGATCGTAGGCTAAACTGAGGCAGCACAGCATGGCAGCCAGCAAAGGAACTAAGAAGGCAGTGAAGAAGGCCGCGCCGGCCGACAAGACCAAAAAGCGCCGAAAGCGCAGACGCGAGACCTTCAGCATCTACATTTACAAGGTTCTGAAGCAGGTACACCCAGACACCGGCATCTCAAGCAAAGCGATGAACATCATGAACTCGTTCGTCAACGACGTGTTCGAGCGCATTGCTGGCGAAGCTTCCCGCCTGTCGCTCTACAACAAGCGACGGACTATTAGCAGCCGCGAGATCCAGACCTCAGTCCGTCTGCTCCTGCCCGGCGAATTGGCCAAGCACGCAGTGTCCGAAGGCACCAAGGCCGTTACCAAGTACACCAGCTCCAAGTAAGCACCAAAGCAAGCGCCGCGGGGGGCTTCATCACCCGAGCGAGGTCATCGCCGCCCTTGCCCCAAAAAACGGCTCTTTTCAGAGCCACCCGATCGTTCAAAGAGAGAATTGCAACGGCCGAAAGGCGGCCTGGTTAAAGTCATTTGCCGATTTCTTGCCGTTGTAGTTTTTCCTCGTTTTGGTCCCAGCCAATTCACCACGAAACACCGAAAAATGTATTTGCCCACACTAAAGCGCCACTAGCCTACTGACTGGCCCGCGGGAAAGCGCCCTTTGCGTGTTTTTTTTTCTCTGCCGACGTTTAGGCCAATGATTCGTCTGCTTTTCCGCGCCCGCCAAAAATAACAAATAAATACACCAATAAATGCTCCACAGCAGCCAGAGAAATACCAAAATCACAAGCAAAACTAGAGCGCTGCCAGCTTGTGCTACTCGAAAAACTCGAAAAGTTCCACCCGCCGATCTACGATCCTTCCACCACCGGACCGCAACTGAAAAACAACCCGACGGGAAAGGCCCCGGACCGCGAAGGATTTTGCAACAAATTCATTAATACTTACATAATTAACTGGCGCTAATGCTAATCAATTTGTAAAAGTCACACAATTTTTTGCTCGCCGCAAAGCCGAGATGCAGGCTCTCAAACATTCACTCATAACGTAAACTGTTTCTAGTCTTGTGTGTTGGTAATCCCCTGTGGTGTGAAAACATAATAAATGGAACCCACTGATCTGTGAAGGAGCGACGAGCCAAAGTAAAAACCAAACTCGCATTCCGCTTCGCTTTCAGGCCGCTCACTGACCTGCCTAGCTTGCCCCCTGCTGCGCAGGCGCCCTGTCCGACCTGTACTAACCCCCAGGCTTGGCGGTCCCAACAGTTCACCCCACACGACAGCAGCGGACGGCGCCGGGTGTCACGACCTCCGGGGCGCTTCGGCTCCACTTTTGTGACAAACCAGGCTTGCCGTGAACAAACCTGTTTGGGCCCGCAGCCGGATTTAGGCCACGCGCACACTCGACTAGGCGTCTCACACAGCTCAACGCCTCGCTCTGATGCCCCCCGTGGAGCACGCCGGCGCGGTGCGGGTCGCTAATTGCGCTGGCGTGCGACCTGAGCGTCGCACTGCACCACAGGGCACAAGCCGATGCCGAGCGACCTGGGGCCTCACTGGGGCAGGCCCGCGTTTAGGCGATTCAAGCACAAACTGCAAGTTTCACCCGCACCCGTCGGCGAGCCTTCCAAAACGTCGTTTCGCGTTAGTGCGGCCAGGCCATACAAATAGGCGTCGACGCCGCTTGCCCGGCAAACTTCATTTTGTTCTGTCAGTCAACCAGTCAGAAGCAACGACACTATGTCCGACTCAAAGAGCGCAGGAAAGAAGCAGGCCAGCAAAAAGGCAGTCGCGCCCAAGGCGCACCCCACCTACCAGGTGATGATCAACGCTGCCATTACGCAGCTAAAGGACAGGAGTGGCTCGTCGCGCCAGGCGATCGCCAAGTACATCAAGGCCAACTACAAGGTGGGTGACGGGGCCGACCACCACATCAGGCAGGCGCTGCGTCGTCTTTCCTCAAAGGGTCAGTTGTTAAACACCAGGGGTAGCAAGGGTGCGTCCGGCTCCTTCAAGCTCGTGAAACCGCAGGCCGGCGAGGGCAAGAAGAAGAAGCCCAAGGCAGCCGCAAAGAAGGCGGATAAGCCCAAGCAGGCCGCAGCCAAAAAGCCCGCCGCCAAGAAGGATGCAAAGAAGTCCCCCAAAAAGAAACCGGCGGCCAAACAAACGGCCACCAAGAAGGCGGCGGCAGGCAAGAAGTCGTCACCCAAGAAGGCGGTCAAGCAAGCGAAAAAGACCCCGGCGGCAAAGAAATCACCCAAGAAGACTGCTGTGAAGTCGAAAAAACCGGCGGCCAAGAAGCAGGCTAAAAAGCCTGCCGCCAAAAAGGCAACCAAGAAGTAGAGCGGAGCGGCGTAGAGATCCCCGCTCAACACAAACGGCTCTTTTCAGGGCCACCCACACTTTCGCAAAGAGAAAATGAAGTTTTCGCGCGCAAGCCGCACTAAGCCCTTTTAACTGTTCCGACCAGTTAACAAGCATTGTGCTCTAGTGCGCCGAATGCGGACATGTTGCACATACTTGCTTCGCTGATATTCGTTTTGGCACTATATAACTGGGAGGCGCGCAGAATGCGGCACAGTCGCTTTAGACTACGCAAGCAAGCAGCAACTACGCAAACATGTCAGGACGCGGAAAAGGTGGCAAAGGATTGGGAAAGGGAGGCGCGAAGAGGCACAGGAAGGTGCTGCGTGACAACATCCAGGGCATCACCAAGCCTGCGATCAGACGTCTTGCCCGTCGTGGTGGAGTCAAGCGAATTTCGGGTCTCATCTACGAGGAGACACGCGGCGTACTGAAGGTCTTTCTCGAGAACGTGATCCGCGACGCTGTCACTTACACCGAGCACGCCAAAAGGAAGACCGTCACGGCCTTGGACGTCGTCTATGCCTTGAAACGCCAGGGACGAACCCTGTACGGCTTCGGAGGCTAGGCACCTTCCAATCATCGGCAACGGCAGCAACAAAATCGGCCCTTTTCAGGGCCACTCATACTTATCGGGAGAGAATTTGTAAGGGCCGAGTGGCTCGGGCCTCGTGTTGATTAGCCGGCAACGAGCGGCGATAGATGTTATTTTTGCGCCAATAAAAAAATCCCTCGTTTCGCGGCCGCTTTGCCGATGCGGCGAGATCAAAGGTCTGATTGGTCGAGTTGAATTTTCGCAAACCAATAGGCGTGAGTCCACGAAGGTATATAACGCGGACCGAACACTGCCGGTTCATCAGTCTGACAGCAGCATCCGAAGCAGCAGCACCGTACTAAGAGCAAAAAGACAAAAGACAGCAGAATGGCACGTACCAAGCAAACAGCTCGCAAGTCGACCGGAGGCAAGGCGCCACGTAAGCAACTGGCCACCAAGGCCGCTCGCAAGAGCGCGCCGGCTACCGGGGGCGTGAAGAAGCCCCATCGGTACAGGCCAGGAACTGTGGCCCTCCGTGAGATTAGGCGTTACCAGAAGTCGACCGAACTTCTCATCCGCAAGCTGCCCTTCCAGAGGCTGGTGCGCGAGATCGCACAGGACTTCAAGACCGACCTGCGCTTCCAGAGCAGCGCCGTGATGGCTCTGCAGGAAGCCAGCGAAGCCTACCTGGTCGGCCTCTTTGAGGACACCAACTTGTGCGCGATCCACGCCAAGCGCGTCACCATCATGCCAAAGGACATCCAGCTCGCTCGGCGCATCCGCGGAGAGCGCGCGTAAATAGGGGCATCGGCGCAATCAACAACACAAACGGCTCTTTTCAGAGCCACCTAAATGCCAGTGAAAGAGATACTTGACTTGTATTTGTCCGCAGTAAGGTGGGCGAACGGTAATTTCGTTGCTCGCGTCGGGCAATAGGAGTAAAAAAACGAACAGACAGGGCCGCTGAAGCGCAAGCGGATATATGAAAGCAACCAGGGTGCGGGCACAGCACGTCAAACTCTTTTGCGAAAAATCGAGTGGCTCTGAAAAGAGCCGTTTCTGTTTTGCATCACGTACGAGACGAGACAGGGGCGTCGATTTAGGCTTTCTTGGAGGTCTTCTTTGGCAGAAGGACGGCTTGTATATTGGGCAGGACGCCGCCCTGGGCAACGGTGACACCGCTGAGCAGCTTGTTCAGCTCCTCGTCGTTGCGGATGGCCAACTGCAAGTGGCGCGGGATGATGCGGGTCTTCTTGTTGTCGCGGGCTGCGTTGCCGGCCAATTCCAGCACCTCGGCGCTTAGGTATTCGAGCACTGCGGCCAGATAGACGGGCGCGCCAGCTCCCACGCGGTCCGAGTAGTTACCGTTGCGCAAAAGCCTGTGCACACGACCGACTGGAAACTGCAGGCCAGCGCGCGACGATCTGCTTTTGGGCTTTGCCTTGGATTTGCCGCCACCTTTACCACGTCCTGACATAGTGCTGGTAGTTTGTTGACTGTTTTTGACTGAGTAACTGACAAACGTCGGTCAAATGCCTGCAAAATGCGTCTGTTCGCTTTTATAGCTCGTGCCTTTGTCGAAATTCTCTCGCATTTCCGTCACGTGCGAATAAAACTCGACCACCGTCGCTCGTACAGCTATTGTTTCCTTGTTGCTCTCAGAGGCGCCGCGTCTGAGGAGGTTTGATGTTTCATTTACATACGAGTGTTTATAAAATCGGGCGGTGGCGGGAAAAGCGTCCAGTTCGTTATTTTAACGTTGAGTTTTAGCACAGCTCGCCGTCGGACAAGACAAACCTAAGGCAAGACAGCATGGCAGCCAGCAAAGGAACTAAAAAAGCCGTGAAGAAGGCCGCACCGGCCGACAAGACCAAGAAGCGCCGAAAGCGCAGACACGAGACCTTCAGCATCTACATTTACAAGGTTCTGAAGCAAGTGCACCCGGACACCGGTATCTCAAGCAAAGCGATGGGCATCATGAACTCGTTCGTCAACGACGTGTTCGAGCGCATTGCCGCCGAGGCCTCACGACTGTCGCTCTACAACAAACGATCGACCATCAGCAGCCGCGAGATCCAGACCTCAGTCCGTCTGCTCCTGCCCGGCGAATTGGCCAAGCACGCAGTGTCCGAAGGCACCAAAGCCGTGACCAAATACACCAGCTCCAAGTAAGCGCGGCGCGGGGCTTGATCGAAAACGGCTCTTTTCAGAGCCACCTCAGTACTTAAAAAGGGAATTGCGACGGCCGAAACGGCTGTTTTGGACCGTGCTACAGTTTTGGCGAATGTCAAGTTGCTAAAAACCGCTTTGCTGCTGCTGGTGTGTTGGCCTTTTGTCCCAAAAGCATCGAACAATTTCGGTACCCATAGTTCATAAAATTTCGATTGGTGCAGAGTTTTATTTTTAGCCTGACCGAAAAATTAAAGGATGACGCCAAATTTATGTAAAAATCGTTGAAATGTCTGGAATTGGGGATATTATATCGAATGTACCCTATTTCTTTTTCTTGTGCAATTCATGGGCGTCGCGAAATGCGAAGGGGCGGGGATAAACTCTTTTGCGAATAAAGAAGGTGGCTCTGAAAAGAGCCGTTTTTGCTTCGCGCCACGTACTTGGCCGGGCGCCGATTTAGGCTTTCTTGGAGGTCTTCTTTGGCAGAAGGACGGCCTGGATATTGGGTAGGACGCCGCCCTGCGCAACGGTGACTCCGCTGAGCAGCTTGTTCAGCTCCTCGTCGTTGCGGATGGCCAACTGCAAGTGGCGCGGGATGATGCGGGTCTTCTTGTTGTCGCGGGCTGCGTTGCCGGCCAACTCGAGAACCTCGGCGCTAAGGTATTCAAGCACCGCGGCCAGATACACGGGCGCACCAGCTCCCACCCGGTCCGAGTAGTTGCCGTTGCGCAACAATCTGTGCACACGACCGACTGGGAACTGCAGCCCAGCGCGCGACGATCTGCTCTTTGGCTTTGCCTTGGACTTACCGCCACCTTTTCCACGTCCTGACATACTTCTGGTTGTTGCTGGACTATGTTACTGACACACAACAAATCGACTGAATGCCCGCGAGTAACGGATCTTCGCTCTTATAGCTCATGCCCTTGTCGAAATTCTCTCGCATTTCCGTCACGTGCGAATGAAATTCGACCACAGTCGCTCCTACAGTTATTGTTTCCTTCATGCTCTTGAGGAGCGTCGCCTCTTAAGAGATTTGACGCTTTATTTGCATGCAAATGTTTATAAAACCGAGCGGTGGCGGGAAATGCGTTTAGTTCGTTATTTTGACCTTCAGTACCAGCAGTGATCGTAGGCTAAACTGAGGCAGCACAGCATGGCAGCCAGCAAAGGAACTAAGAAGGCAGTGAAGAAGGCCGCGCCGGCCGACAAGACCAAAAAGCGCCGAAAGCGCAGACGCGAGACCTTCAGCATCTACATTTACAAGGTTCTGAAGCAGGTACACCCAGACACCGGCATCTCAAGCAAAGCGATGAACATCATGAACTCGTTCGTCAACGACGTGTTCGAGCGCATTGCTGGCGAAGCTTCCCGCCTGTCGCTCTACAACAAGCGACGGACTATTAGCAGCCGCGAGATCCAGACCTCAGTCCGTCTGCTCCTGCCCGGCGAATTGGCCAAGCACGCAGTGTCCGAAGGCACCAAGGCCGTTACCAAGTACACCAGCTCCAAGTAAGCACCAAAGCAAGCGCCGCGGGGGGCTTCATCACCCGAGCGAGGTCATTGCCGCCCTTGCCCCAAAAAACGGCTCTTTTCAGAGCCACCCGATCGTTCAAAGAGAGAATTGCAACGGCCGAAAGGCGGCCTGGTTAAAGTCATTTGCCGATTTCTTGCCGTTGTAGTTTTTCCTCGTTTTGGTCCCAGCCAATTCACCACGAAACACCGAAAAATGTATTTGCCCACACTAAAGCGCCACTAGCCTACTGACTGGCCCGCGGGAAAGCGCCCTTTGCGTGTTTTTTTTTCTCTGCCGACGTTTAGGCCAATGATTCGTCTGCTTTTCCGCGCCCGCCAAAAATAACAAATAAATACACCAATAAATGCTCCACAGCAGCCAGAGAAATACCAAAATCACAAGCAAAACTAGAGCGCTGCCAGCTTGTGCTACTCGAAAAACTCGAAAAGTTCCACCCGCCGATCTACGATCCTTCCACCACCGGACCGCAACTGAAAAACAACCCGACGGGAAAGGCCCCGGACCGCGAAGGATTTTGCAACAAATTCATTAATACTTACATAATTAACTGGCGCTAATGCTAATCAATTTGTAAAAGTCACACAATTTTTTGCTCGCCGCAAAGCCGAGATGCAGGCTCTCAAACATTCACTCATAACGTAAACTGTTTCTAGTCTTGTGTGTTGGTAATCCCCTGTGGTGTGAAAACATAATAAATGGAACCCACTGATCTGTGAAGGAGCGACGAGCCAAAGTAAAAACCAAACTCGCATTCCGCTTCGCTTTCAGGCCGCTCACTGACCTGCCTAGCTTGCCCCCTGCTGCGCAGGCGCCCTGTCCGACCTGTACTAACCCCCAGGCTTGGCGGTCCCAACAGTTCACCCCACACGACAGCAGCGGACGGCGCCGGGTGTCACGACCTCCGGGGCGCTTCGGCTCCACTTTTGTGACAAACCAGGCTTGCCGTGAACAAACCTGTTTGGGCCCGCAGCCGGATTTAGGCCACGCGCACACTCGACTAGGCGTCTCACACAGCTCAACGCCTCGCTCTGATGCCCCCCGTGGAGCACGCCGGCGCGGTGCGGGTCGCTAATTGCGCTGGCGTGCGACCTGAGCGTCGCACTGCACCACAGGGCACAAGCCGATGCCGAGCGACCTGGGGCCTCACTGGGGCAGGCCCGCGTTTAGGCGATTCAAGCACAAACTGCAAGTTTCACCCGCACCCGTCGGCGAGCCTTCCAAAACGTCGTTTCGCGTTAGTGCGGCCAGGCCATACAAATAGGCGTCGACGCCGCTTGCCCGGCAAACTTCATTTTGTTCTGTCAGTCAACCAGTCAGAAGCAACGACACTATGTCCGACTCAAAGAGCGCAGGAAAGAAGCAGGCCAGCAAAAAGGCAGTCGCGCCCAAGGCGCACCCCACCTACCAGGTGATGATCAACGCTGCCATTACGCAGCTAAAGGACAGGAGTGGCTCGTCGCGCCAGGCGATCGCCAAGTACATCAAGGCCAACTACAAGGTGGGTGACGGGGCCGACCACCACATCAGGCAGGCGCTGCGTCGTCTTTCCTCAAAGGGTCAGTTGTTAAACACCAGGGGTAGCAAGGGTGCGTCCGGCTCCTTCAAGCTCGTGAAACCGCAGGCCGGCGAGGGCAAGAAGAAGAAGCCCAAGGCAGCCGCAAAGAAGGCGGATAAGCCCAAGCAGGCCGCAGCCAAAAAGCCCGCCGCCAAGAAGGATGCAAAGAAGTCCCCCAAAAAGAAACCGGCGGCCAAACAAACGGCCACCAAGAAGGCGGCGGCAGGCAAGAAGTCGTCACCCAAGAAGGCGGTCAAGCAAGCGAAAAAGACCCCGGCGGCAAAGAAATCACCCAAGAAGACTGCTGTGAAGTCGAAAAAACCGGCGGCCAAGAAGCAGGCTAAAAAGCCTGCCGCCAAAAAGGCAACCAAGAAGTAGAGCGGAGCGGCGTAGAGATCCCCGCTCAACACAAACGGCTCTTTTCAGGGCCACCCACACTTTCGCAAAGAGAAAATGAAGTTTTCGCGCGCAAGCCGCACTAAGCCCTTTTAACTGTTCCGACCAGTTAACAAGCATTGTGCTCTAGTGCGCCGAATGCGGACATGTTGCACATACTTGCTTCGCTGATATTCGTTTTGGCACTATATAACTGGGAGGCGCGCAGAATGCGGCACAGTCGCTTTAGACTACGCAAGCAAGCAGCAACTACGCAAACATGTCAGGACGCGGAAAAGGTGGCAAAGGATTGGGAAAGGGAGGCGCGAAGAGGCACAGGAAGGTGCTGCGTGACAACATCCAGGGCATCACCAAGCCTGCGATCAGACGTCTTGCCCGTCGTGGTGGAGTCAAGCGAATTTCGGGTCTCATCTACGAGGAGACACGCGGCGTACTGAAGGTCTTTCTCGAGAACGTGATCCGCGACGCTGTCACTTACACCGAGCACGCCAAAAGGAAGACCGTCACGGCCTTGGACGTCGTCTATGCCTTGAAACGCCAGGGACGAACCCTGTACGGCTTCGGAGGCTAGGCACCTTCCAATCATCGGCAACGGCAGCAACAAAATCGGCCCTTTTCAGGGCCACTCATACTTATCGGGAGAGAATTTGTAAGGGCCGAGTGGCTCGGGCCTCGTGTTGATTAGCCGGCAACGAGCGGCGATAGATGTTATTTTTGCGCCAATAAAAAAATCCCTCGTTTCGCGGCCGCTTTGCCGATGCGGCGAGATCAAAGGTCTGATTGGTCGAGTTGAATTTTCGCAAACCAATAGGCGTGAGTCCACGAAGGTATATAACGCGGACCGAACACTGCCGGTTCATCAGTCTGACAGCAGCATCCGAAGCAGCAGCACCGTACTAAGAGCAAAAAGACAAAAGACAGCAGAATGGCACGTACCAAGCAAACAGCTCGCAAGTCGACCGGAGGCAAGGCGCCACGTAAGCAACTGGCCACCAAGGCCGCTCGCAAGAGCGCGCCGGCTACCGGGGGCGTGAAGAAGCCCCATCGGTACAGGCCAGGAACTGTGGCCCTCCGTGAGATTAGGCGTTACCAGAAGTCGACCGAACTTCTCATCCGCAAGCTGCCCTTCCAGAGGCTGGTGCGCGAGATCGCACAGGACTTCAAGACCGACCTGCGCTTCCAGAGCAGCGCCGTGATGGCTCTGCAGGAAGCCAGCGAAGCCTACCTGGTCGGCCTCTTTGAGGACACCAACTTGTGCGCGATCCACGCCAAGCGCGTCACCATCATGCCAAAGGACATCCAGCTCGCTCGGCGCATCCGCGGAGAGCGCGCGTAAATAGGGGCATCGGCGCAATCAACAACACAAACGGCTCTTTTCAGAGCCACCTAAATGCCAGTGAAAGAGATACTTGACTTGTATTTGTCCGCAGTAAGGTGGGCGAACGGTAATTTCGTTGCTCGCGTCGGGCAATAGGAGTAAAAAAACGAACAGACAGGGCCGCTGAAGCGCAAGCGGATATATGAAAGCAACCAGGGTGCGGGCACAGCACGTCAAACTCTTTTGCGAAAAATCGAGTGGCTCTGAAAAGAGCCGTTTCTGTTTTGCATCACGTACGAGACGAGACAGGGGCGTCGATTTAGGCTTTCTTGGAGGTCTTCTTTGGCAGAAGGACGGCTTGTATATTGGGCAGGACGCCGCCCTGGGCAACGGTGACACCGCTGAGCAGCTTGTTCAGCTCCTCGTCGTTGCGGATGGCCAACTGCAAGTGGCGCGGGATGATGCGGGTCTTCTTGTTGTCGCGGGCTGCGTTGCCGGCCAATTCCAGCACCTCGGCGCTTAGGTATTCGAGCACTGCGGCCAGATAGACGGGCGCGCCAGCTCCCACGCGGTCCGAGTAGTTACCGTTGCGCAAAAGCCTGTGCACACGACCGACTGGAAACTGCAGGCCAGCGCGCGACGATCTGCTTTTGGGCTTTGCCTTGGATTTGCCGCCACCTTTACCACGTCCTGACATAGTGCTGGTAGTTTGTTGACTGTTTTTGACTGAGTAACTGACAAACGTCGGTCAAATGCCTGCAAAATGCGTCTGTTCGCTTTTATAGCTCGTGCCTTTGTCGAAATTCTCTCGCATTTCCGTCACGTGCGAATAAAACTCGACCACCGTCGCTCGTACAGCTATTGTTTCCTTGTTGCTCTCAGAGGCGCCGCGTCTGAGGAGGTTTGATGTTTCATTTACATACGAGTGTTTATAAAATCGGGCGGTGGCGGGAAAAGCGTCCAGTTCGTTATTTTAACGTTGAGTTTTAGCACAGCTCGCCGTCGGACAAGACAAACCTAAGGCAAGACAGCATGGCAGCCAGCAAAGGAACTAAAAAAGCCGTGAAGAAGGCCGCACCGGCCGACAAGACCAAGAAGCGCCGAAAGCGCAGACACGAGACCTTCAGCATCTACATTTACAAGGTTCTGAAGCAAGTGCACCCGGACACCGGTATCTCAAGCAAAGCGATGGGCATCATGAACTCGTTCGTCAACGACGTGTTCGAGCGCATTGCCGCCGAGGCCTCACGACTGTCGCTCTACAACAAACGATCGACCATCAGCAGCCGCGAGATCCAGACCTCAGTCCGTCTGCTCCTGCCCGGCGAATTGGCCAAGCACGCAGTGTCCGAAGGCACCAAAGCCGTGACCAAATACACCAGCTCCAAGTAAGCGCGGCGCGGGGCTTGATCGAAAACGGCTCTTTTCAGAGCCACCTCAGTACTTAAAAAGGGAATTGCGACGGCCGAAACGGCTGTTTTGGACCGTGCTACAGTTTTGGCGAATGTCAAGTTGCTAAAAACCGCTTTGCTGCTGCTGGTGTGTTGGCCTTTTGTCCCAAAAGCATCGAACAATTTCGGTACCCATAGTTCATAAAATTTCGATTGGTGCAGAGTTTTATTTTTAGCCTGACCGAAAAATTAAAGGATGACGCCAAATTTATGTAAAAATCGTTGAAATGTCTGGAATTGGGGATATTATATCGAATGTACCCTATTTCTTTTTCTTGTGCAATTCATGGGCGTCGCGAAATGCGAAGGGGCGGGGATAAACTCTTTTGCGAATAAAGAAGGTGGCTCTGAAAAGAGCCGTTTTTGCTTCGCGCCACGTACTTGGCCGGGCGCCGATTTAGGCTTTCTTGGAGGTCTTCTTTGGCAGAAGGACGGCCTGGATATTGGGTAGGACGCCGCCCTGCGCAACGGTGACTCCGCTGAGCAGCTTGTTCAGCTCCTCGTCGTTGCGGATGGCCAACTGCAAGTGGCGCGGGATGATGCGGGTCTTCTTGTTGTCGCGGGCTGCGTTGCCGGCCAACTCGAGAACCTCGGCGCTAAGGTATTCAAGCACCGCGGCCAGATACACGGGCGCACCAGCTCCCACCCGGTCCGAGTAGTTGCCGTTGCGCAACAATCTGTGCACACGACCGACTGGGAACTGCAGCCCAGCGCGCGACGATCTGCTCTTTGGCTTTGCCTTGGACTTACCGCCACCTTTTCCACGTCCTGACATACTTCTGGTTGTTGCTGGACTATGTTACTGACACACAACAAATCGACTGAATGCCCGCGAGTAACGGATCTTCGCTCTTATAGCTCATGCCCTTGTCGAAATTCTCTCGCATTTCCGTCACGTGCGAATGAAATTCGACCACAGTCGCTCCTACAGTTATTGTTTCCTTCATGCTCTTGAGGAGCGTCGCCTCTTAAGAGATTTGACGCTTTATTTGCATGCAAATGTTTATAAAACCGAGCGGTGGCGGGAAATGCGTTTAGTTCGTTATTTTGACCTTCAGTACCAGCAGTGATCGTAGGCTAAACTGAGGCAGCACAGCATGGCAGCCAGCAAAGGAACTAAGAAGGCAGTGAAGAAGGCCGCGCCGGCCGACAAGACCAAAAAGCGCCGAAAGCGCAGACGCGAGACCTTCAGCATCTACATTTACAAGGTTCTGAAGCAGGTACACCCAGACACCGGCATCTCAAGCAAAGCGATGAACATCATGAACTCGTTCGTCAACGACGTGTTCGAGCGCATTGCTGGCGAAGCTTCCCGCCTGTCGCTCTACAACAAGCGACGGACTATTAGCAGCCGCGAGATCCAGACCTCAGTCCGTCTGCTCCTGCCCGGCGAATTGGCCAAGCACGCAGTGTCCGAAGGCACCAAGGCCGTTACCAAGTACACCAGCTCCAAGTAAGCACCAAAGCAAGCGCCGCGGGGGGCTTCATCACCCGAGCGAGGTCATTGCCGCCCTTGCCCCAAAAAACGGCTCTTTTCAGAGCCACCCGATCGTTCAAAGAGAGAATTGCAACGGCCGAAAGGCGGCCTGGTTAAAGTCATTTGCCGATTTCTTGCCGTTGTAGTTTTTCCTCGTTTTGGTCCCAGCCAATTCACCACGAAACACCGAAAAATGTATTTGCCCACACTAAAGCGCCACTAGCCTACTGACTGGCCCGCGGGAAAGCGCCCTTTGCGTGTTTTTTTTTCTCTGCCGACGTTTAGGCCAATGATTCGTCTGCTTTTCCGCGCCCGCCAAAAATAACAAATAAATACACCAATAAATGCTCCACAGCAGCCAGAGAAATACCAAAATCACAAGCAAAACTAGAGCGCTGCCAGCTTGTGCTACTCGAAAAACTCGAAAAGTTCCACCCGCCGATCTACGATCCTTCCACCACCGGACCGCAACTGAAAAACAACCCGACGGGAAAGGCCCCGGACCGCGAAGGATTTTGCAACAAATTCATTAATACTTACATAATTAACTGGCGCTAATGCTAATCAATTTGTAAAAGTCACACAATTTTTTGCTCGCCGCAAAGCCGAGATGCAGGCTCTCAAACATTCACTCATAACGTAAACTGTTTCTAGTCTTGTGTGTTGGTAATCCCCTGTGGTGTGAAAACATAATAAATGGAACCCACTGATCTGTGAAGGAACCCAATATCGTCATAATTCTTCGCGCCATAGAGATAAAATGCTTTGTATTTATTTTTTTCCTAGTGTTGTATTTTGTTGTAACAATTATTGCGAGTCCCGTGAAAATCTTCAAAATTTTTCAATAGTTTCGACATATAAGCACTTTTTTTTGTTAATTTATTCTAATACACATGTACACTTCTTTGTCTCTCCCCTGTTAATTTTCAATTTGGTAGTGTACCTAACTGTGGTGTGTCACTGGCAGTTTATTTCGACTTTATTGCAACAGTGATTGGCAAGGCGGCCCACGTAAACTTTTTGCTGTTGTTAAAAGCAGGGTCAATGACGTCTCAGAGACGCAAAATTTTGCATGACGTTATCATATGACCTTAACTATGTTGTGACTTAATTTTATGTTTTTGTGACGTCATTAACTGATGTACGTAGGATTGTGCTCTGGTCTGGACCCCTCTCATCATTATCTGTCAAGTTTCTCCTGAAAAAGCTGTTTGTTGTAAGAAGGCAAGTGTTGCATTCTTTCCCTTGTGTTTATGGTTTTAGATTCAATTTTGTGTAATTTGTTTACAGTAGCCAGTAGAAATTTTAAACACTTTGTCTATATTTGCTTTATAGTTTTCAGCAAAAAATGTTTAAGCTGTAGATTGTATCCCAATCTGTTTTCATTTATTGTTACCAATGTATACATTTCAGCCTCAGCATCTAGCCTCAGCACCAGCAAAATAGCCTCATTTTACTAAAATATCATGTGGTTCGGTCAACTGATTTGGATTTGAAAAATACTACTAAAGAGAAGGTTTTAAGGCATTATTGTAATGCAAACAATTATGGTAAATTGCATGATCTATTTGCTTTTAGGATTATAGAAAACAAAATTATACTGGGTTACTTTTTTATGTATTTCACAATTTTTCCCTGTCATATGATCCAACAAACATATTGATGATTTGATGCATTTTTGAAACTAAAACAACAACAACCTGAAATTAAGATGTATATCCTCAGCTACAAATGTTGAACACTGTTGAACAAATAAGGGTTGTTTAACCCAGGGGGTGATTTTGTCCACCTAGGAAAGTAATTGTGACAATGTTTAAAGTTGAAGAGCAATTTTACTTTTCAAAGTCGATTCTAAATTTTCTGCATACAAAATATAAGATTTGGGGAATATGCAATACAACTGTATAACTTGTTGTGTTTATTAGTTTTCCGAACAAACACCAAGCAGAACAGGGGCACGCAGCTATTTAAATGATTTGTGTTTGCTGGTAATTGTTTGTGTTTTTATTTTTTTGTAATCTTAATTCAGGTTTAGGCATTTAATTTGCCACAGGAGACACTGAAATAAGGCTATATAGATACAATGGTAACAAGCATTTTTGAATTTTTTTCACGTTCACACCCTCTACACCAGTGCTTTTTTAAACTACAAAGTATTTGTATCATTTAGTTTAGTAATAAACAGTATTATCAATTGTGACTTTATGTAAAATGAATAGGAGTCTTTTCTGTCAAGTAAAGGCAGCTTTGTTCCCAGTCTGTCAATAATAATCATAATATTGTCGTATTTATGGTGTCACAATTCATAGGCCTTCCTATCTGAGTTAATTATTTTAGAACTAGAAGTAATTAACCCAGCATGTTGTTGTAGCATTTCATTTTTATGTGTTAAACTGGATTTTGACTGCATTGCTGAATGTAAGCAATTGCCCGCATCTGCTTGAAAGGCAAGCTTCTAAACGAAGTAAATCTTAAAGGCGGCGATTTTCACTGAGAGCCTCGAAAGAGAGTGATTTTCAAAAAAGGTTGAAGACCACTTTACTAAATAAAAAAAAAGCCAACACATATTTTTGTAGTTGACCATTCTTATTCTTGTTGGAAAGTTGAATCAATCTATTGATTCTGCGTGTGTGTTTTTATTTACAGAAGTATATACAAACATTTTTAATGTGGATTTTCTTCGAAGCAATGTTTCTAAAATTTACAAAATTTCTTTACAAAAATCAAATTTTTAATTCGCAATTGTTTTAAAGTGAGACAAAATACTGTGATCAAATATTTTTAGTCCTACACTAGTTTTTGTCCGCATTTTTCTTTAGCTTTTGTTCCTTGTGACTTCCTTGTTATTTTATTTATTCTTTTAGGCAAATGAGCAAGTAGAAGATTTTGGTTGCCTGTGTACTGACCCAGTGGGTAGACAATTGAACACACTCCGTTTATCTGACTCTAATAATTAAACTATCGCTACCTAAACAAACAACAAGACGCAAAGCTAAATTAACGTTCCCACATTATATTTTAATAAGGCATACCACGAAATCTTGCGGCTAAACACGCAACACAAAAGTCACCGCGCCAAGAATCAACTGTGAGATATCAATTCCAATGCGTACTCTAGTCACTCTGGTCACTCTTATGATAACTCTAGATGACTCTAGATAACTGATTTTAAGTCTAAAATACGTCTATATTTATAGCGTTCAGGTCATATCTCGTTATCACCGGCATAGTCGTAAAACGTACGCCCGAGAAGATTAACTGTGTTCTAAACCGTAATTATACTTTAAATCGCTTATAGAATTGTCAAGTGTAACATGGCTGGAAGCAGTTTAAGACATTGCTTCACGTTAACACGTAAGGGGACGATAAAACGATAGCCTTAAGCAGTAATTGACCGATGCATTAATAAGTAAAACAGGTTTCAACAGTTTTAACAGCCGGTCAAGCTTTTGTGTAGAAAAAGGCGAGTTATGAACGGGGTTGACCGTGATGATATGACACGACAATTACACGAATTAAAATGTTTTGAATTAAAAAGTCCAAAGTCCGATACACCTGAAAAAGAACTCTTTTTAAACAATTATAGATACATGGGCGACATTTTATGTTTGTTAAATACAAAAAAAAACAGGCATTACAAATACCATTGATGAGTCAAAAACTGGCTTGCTGTGTATGTTACAATCATTTTGTAACTTGCCCTGTATATGTGTACTGCTGACGGGTGTAATATGTATTGAAGTCATCAGTCAGGAGTTTAATCTAAACACTGTTACTATCATTCAGCAGCTTGTAAATTATAAATTGCTGATTGTGACCGAGCTGCCTTTTTTATGCATTGTCCTGGTAAGTTTGGCTTTACCCTCTTGTGTTTCTAAACCTGTAAATGTTTGCCTCTTGTGCAGTATTTGTTCGGCGTTTTATAGACGCATTTAATGTCAAACCCCTGTGGCCAAACAGTTGGGTATCTGGTGTCCCGGTTTTTCGCTAGCGTCATTGTGTGACGCTCGGGTGAATGAAAGCGTTACACTTGGTTACATTTCTTGTTGCTGTTGTCTATTTTCACATACTCTGTTGTGTTGTTCATATTCTGCCGATGACATTTTGTCAATAAACAAATTGAAAGGGAGGCACACGAAGGTGCTGCGTGGCAATATTCAAGGCGTCACAAACCCATAGCGATCAGGCGTCTTAAGCCTTCCCATATTTATTCATTTTCTTACGACAGTTTGGCTCGTTCCTGAAGTATAATTCATTTCTTACGTATGCTAATGCATAAATCGTCTTCAACATACGATTGCAGTAACATATATTGACATATCACAGCTGTAACCTTTTACAGCACACTTACATCCATCGTTAGTATTGAGGAGAGATGCTTCAGACAGTGGCGGCTCGTGCCTAAAATTTGTGGGGGTGCTGCTCAAAATTTTAGCCTTTATTGAACATATATAAGTTGGCAATATATAGAAAACCTACATTTATAGTTTTCTAGCCATTGTTTTGTGTAGAAAAACAAGTAATACAAATCTTAATTAGCAACTCCATTGTGACGTAATTTTTGTTACGCAATAATGTACACGAGTGTAAATAGCAGACGGCATCATTTGTGTATTTTGTTTACTTGCACAGCGACAGCTAAACTGTTTAGCCTAAACACAATAACATGCAGTAATAATGTGGAACAAAAACACACGTGACACAGAAGCGGTTGTAAATACGGTAAAACACAACAAGAATATAGAAAAAAAAGTAATGATTCGAAAAAGGTCGAAGTATTTCAGTTCGACAACATTTAAAAAATGGTCATATTTCATTTAAGTTACCTTATGATCACAGTCAGCGTTTTCAACATATTATATGACCTTCACAGATTATAATTGTCACACAAAAAACTAGCCATACAGCTGTTTATTGGTATCATAACTGACAAATTTAACAACCACTTTACATTTGTGTCAGAACTTGTTTATTTTAACATCTTTTTTTGAATTTTTGTGTACAGACTATTATTTGTCTTTCAGATTTTTAACTGCTATAATTGCTGCTTTATTTGCTGGCAAATAGCTTATAATTGCTTTTTTAAGTGCAAAACTCCTTGAAGCTTTAAAATTTACAACACTCTCACTTAAATTTAAACCATATTATTAAACCTTGTGCTTCCTTTTTACAACCAAAATGAATCATAAAGTTATAGTTTGGGCATGATAATTGATAGCTTCTTCCTTGATTCCAAATGACAACTGAGAAACTGTTTTTCTATTTAGTAGTACTAGCACTGCAGGTGCAAGTCTTTTGGAAATAATGGTGTTCCTAACAAAGGTTTGCATCCAAACTGTTTTGCCTTTGAAAGACTCATGGAAACAGCAAAAAGGATTTTTCATCCTAGTAATTTCACTTGTCAAAACATCATCTAGATTATTTTCAAAGTAATCATGAACTTCAGATCTACAGAAACATTTTCATTTCAGTAACTAGTATTTCTTTGTCAACAATAGGATGTGCTTGGTGGTCACTACTAGCTTGTCTGTAGAATGTTCATTCTTAAGACACACTTCCTGTGAAGCAATTTAGCAGCTACTGTTTAGACAAACAGTACATGTCCATTATATCAATACTCATCTTTTTCATCATGTTCACGTAAGGGAGTTTCAAAGTTTCCACAGAACAAAATGCAGTCTATTATTTTGGACAAAATTTCACGATTTTTTACCACTTTTTTGTTGTGTTCAATAATTGAAAGTCTATATACGCCTCACTAAGTTTTTCCTTAATATTTACAGTTCCCAAAAGTGAAAGTGAAACATCATTGCCCACATGCTTCTTTGACTTCTCATGTTTTTCTGCTTTCTCACCTATTTTGGCTACATTTGTAAAACCATCTTTTGTCCAGCATTTTTTATCACCTCCAAACAGCAAAAATGGAAAACAGAACAGTGCATTTTTAACTTCACAACCACGAAGCCATTTTTTCTTTTGATACCATTCAGAATTAAAACTGCGTATATATTTCTTGTTGTGGCTCATTCCTGGCTGACAAAGTTGAATATCAGGCGTTGGACGCCCTTTTTTCTTTATACTTACCTTTTCAGCACTTGATAACTGCGAAATCTTAAGTTGCTGAAGCTCACTTACAGTCACCGAATTAGAATCTTGAAAAGCCATGATTAACCTTTCAATCAAAAACTGTAAAAATGATTAAAAAAGAATAACTGTCGTACTGTAGGCTACTCATTGTCGAACCTGATGGTACACGTGATTTGCTTTGGCACACAATAAACGCGGAACAGACAACTACTTCCGGGTGCCCAGGTCACACGCTACGTGATTGGTGGAGCTGCGCGAGCCGCAGCACCCTGGCTCCTATTTCGCCCAGCATGTAGCTTTTCAAAGTGCGCATGCGCAGAACCGCAAAACGTCATGAAACGTCAGAAAACTGGAGCTGCAGTTCCAGCATAGATATACATTAGTGTCCAAATTTTTTTTTTTTTCAATGAAAAAAAAGGTGATTAGGGCGGAAATTATGCTTATTATTTATTGATAAGGAATAAAAAATAAAAATAATGAAAGTTATTTGTAATATTATGGTAGGTTTATTAAGTAAAAATATCTAGGGGGTGCTGCAGCTCCGCAGCACCCTAGCACGAGCCGCCCCTGGCTTCAGACGATTTTCTTATATTTCTGTATATACCTACAAATTCCCTACAAACTTTGTTGTATAGGGCAGGGGTCCGCAAATACTTTTTGGCGCGACCCTATAAAAAAATTGCTCTACATTCTCGCGACCTGTAAGTTTGTGGAATTTTGTTAGCATGTAGGCCTAAGTTTGTGGAAAATACTAAGGAACTAAATATCAATATTAGGATGTTATATGCTACCGTATTTACTCGATTGTAAGCCACGGCTTATATTGTTTTTTACCTGCCGTTTGTGCGGCTGTATAATCAGCGCCTTGCATATTTATTTTATACCGGTATTGTTTCTACACTTTAACGTTTTAATTTTTGGGGGGTTCAAAACTTGCATGTACAGATTATACGTCGATATACGTCCCGTTAATGAGTACAATTATTAACGTGACTAACAAACATGGGCAAAAAGTTGTACTACGTAGCGTGCGGCATACAATCGAGGGCGTCTTACATTATTTTTTTGACACCTCAACATCTGGCTTATAATCGAGGGCGACTTATAAACGAGGACGGCTTACAATAGAGCAAATACGGTAAACAAACGTATATTAATTCTAACAAATGAGAACGGTGGTCTCTGTGTTGAGAACACAACAAATCAATTTGAGGTTTAATTTGAGAGACGGCAAGCCGAAGATCTTTCTCTACTTCTAGCCTT
Organism: Phallusia mammillata; assembly: GCF_965637545.1. NCBI lineage: Eukaryota > Metazoa > Chordata > Ascidiacea > Phlebobranchia > Ascidiidae > Phallusia > Phallusia mammillata. The sequence goes on from NC_137257.1 coordinate 14,435,116, forward strand.
GATCTGTATTTGCTTTGAATATAAGGTATTGCAGCAAAACGCATGACTGCTTGCACAGGTGCGCTTAACTTATTGCATTGTTACATAGGCTGTATGTAACAATTACATAGTCATATGTAACAATGCAATAATAATTAAAATGTTGAAAAAAGCCGAAGTTCATTAATACTGTAGATGCGATGCTTTCATGCTTATATTCATGGAAAATTTTGAAATATTTCGCGACCCAGACTGGAAGGTCTCGCGACCCTAATTTGGGTACATTTTTTTATTTGCGGACCCTTGGTATAGGGCAGGGATGGCGAACCACTGACCCGCGGGTCACAATGTGACCCACCACGTGAATTTTAGTGACCCACTTGTGGTTTCAAACATTTATATCGATTACTATTACTATAGGTAGGGTTACCAGGTTTCTAAGAGTAAAAAGCAACATAACAATTAACTTTAAGTCCTTTGCCAGATTGCCTATTGTCTCAAAATACAGATTGTTGAGTCAATTGTGAGGCAACAGATGTGTTTATTTAAACGTACAACTTGAAACGATTTTGTTGACGCTGTTCGGTTCCACATATTCATGCGAATCCTTGTTTTAACACATGAATTTTATAAAATCGAGTGATATGACTGCTGCGTGTATTAAGCTGAAAACTACCTAGGATTGCAAGGTTTGCAAAGAAGATGCAGCAACAAGCTTCTTAGCATTGACATTGACATGTAATGAAATATGTGACCCACTTTGTTTTCTTTCCGAATTTTGATGTCATGTTTGACCCATCCAACTAAAAAGGTTCGCCATCCCTGGTATAGGGCAATGCTTTGTCTAATACGAGTGGAAGTTAAGCTAGGGTTGCCATTCGTCAGGATTTTCCCTGACATGTCAGGGAATTTAGTGTTTAAATCTGCGTCAGGGAGAAATGTTAAAATGTACCTAAAAGTCCGGAATTCAAGAAAAAATATTTGTATATTTTATGAAATTAATGTACCAACGGAGAAAGTTTCTAGCAGATAGCTGCAACCGCGTCTATACCATGAAACTAATGAGGTAAACTGGCGGCGCGCACGTTACTTATACAGTTTGATGTGTGTGCGCGCGTAACAATACCTGTTTGTTACTAGATGTTTAATGTGTGTGCGCGCGTAACAATACCTGTTTGTTACTAGATGTGCGTTAAATACACAAATAAAAATCCGCGTCTCAAGAAAACACAGCATTCGATGCTACATGAGAACGTGGGAAATTTCCTTAACTGTGTACCTATTATGCAGGGAACTAACAACTAAAAGTCGAATGCGTGAGACATAACAACATTTTTACAGTGGCATTTTTCTTCAAATTTAAAAAGGTCCTTGTGACTCCCAATCGTTTAATTTTTTTGGTTAAAAAAAAAACTTAACTAAACAGAAGCCTGCGCAGAAAGTTAATTGACAAGGATCAGAGTATCGTATCTAACGTTTTCTCGTGTCGCCGTCCGTGTGACTTCCCAATATTCTAATTTATTCCGGAGTAGAAGTGTTTGGATCGCAAAAATGGTCAACGCAGCGGTTCTAGGACTGGGGTCCGCGGTCTTTTAGGGCATTTTGCGGGGACCTCGAAAAGGTGGAAGTAATTCTATATCCTTATTTGGCGTCAGTTTGTGCAACTGGATAAGTTGAAATCAAAGTTCAAGTGAGAATCGACCGTCTCCATTGTTAAACAATAGGCTTTATTGCATGACAACTAACAAAAATGCAATTGTTCGCGCACAATTGTAATGTTTTTTCACATTTGGACATCAACACATTTGGATTTCACATTTTCACATCAACACATTTGGACTTAAAGTTTGAGAAAAACTGGGTTCACGCAACCGAGATAAATCTTGTCAGGGATTGTGTTTCATAAAATATGGCAACCCTAAGTTAAGCCGGCCCAAACGATTCGAGAGTGCCAAACCATTTTCTTGGTCTTGATTTAATTTGTTGAAGCCGAACTTTCTTTTAGTTGTATTCTTGAATAAATCCAACAGCAAATATCACTTTTACAAAATCTAGTAAGAACTACGATTTAAAGGCGAAAAACACACTATTTGTACCACGCAAAGTATTCCATGCAGACTTTGGTACCACCCACTTTCCTGTTCTACCCACAATACAACGGTTACTTCATCACAAATTTTATTTTATTAAAGATACTTTGAAATGAGCCACAGTCTCAAATCATATTTGCCCTTTTCGGGTGCTAAAATCTGCTCGTAATAAAAACATAGACATTGATGGCGATGAGACAAATACATAACATACAGGTAGTGGTGAGATTAAATTTTTTTGAGCCAGTTCTGTTACAAAAAGTTCATTGACAGGTACCAGTAGGCTATTGCTATCCGGTTCGCTGATTTCATAAAATTTCGTGAGACGGTTCTAAAGAACCGGTGAAAACCGGCTGAATGCGAACCCAACACTGCATACAGGGCAAAAATGTATAAAAGTAGACTTGGTACCAAAACAAGGCATTTCGATAAAACCAAAACTATTTGTTATTTTTGTTTTAAGTATAGAATTTAACTGTTTTAAGTAAATCTCGCCGCCACATCTTCATCTGCCTATTTGTCACATTGTTTTGTAGAAATAGCAAAACAGATATGACGAACGTTTGGTCGAAATTTCTAGTAAGCTAAAAATCATGAAAACAAGAGTGTTAGTAAATGGGTGGCTTTTAATTTAACCAAACCTTGCCACTTTTTACATATATATTTATTGGCTCCCATATGCACTTTTTATACATAGATGCAAAGTAATTTTTTCGGTTAGAATATTAAACGTAGCCTAGGCTACTTTTTTCCAGTTTAACATAAAATGAAACTTGGAATTTACAAAAAAACGGCATACGATGACCTTTCCTAATACATGCAGTTTACTTTGAAACAAAATTAACCGATTGGGCACCGGTTACATTCGTGGCTGTCGTTGTACAGATCAAACACATGACTTATGTGAGCGCACAAAAACCTCGTAATTTTGAGGTCGACGTCCTCGAGGTCAAGCTGTTAAGCGGCAACGAAGTGCCTAAATATTTACACAGTCCACGATAAAACAGTGCTTATTCCGCCTTCAGTCAAGACTAGACATTCAGTCATTATTGCAAGGCTAGGTTGATTGTCTGTACAGCGACAATCAGTTGTTCTTCGCCAAACAGAGGACTTTTTGTACACGGCAACTGCATATCGATCCAGTTGCCAAAGTAAAGATGCTTGTTATTAAAGCCAGTTATGACCATGGAAGTTTTCATCAGCCACTGACGATTCCATACATGCCGCAGCAAGGAAGGTTTTTTGCTCCAAGTCCACCAACGGAAGAAGTGTGGGCAAATTGTCTTATTCCTACTCAACAGGACAAGTTTCTTAGGAGCCAGAGGGATTTAGCTTTGTTGCAGCATGATTTAAACTTTCAGCCAAAATTGCGACCTGCTAGATCTACCCGCTATAGCCCATACGTACCAAGTCCAATTATGTCAGATGATGCTCAACGCCGTAAACAGGAAAATCCTATACTGCAACGATTACTGAAATTGGACAAAGCTAAAACCGTTTATCAAACTCTCCCTTACGACAAAGCTGGAGGCGGAAGCAATAGTTGTTTTCAAGATGGCGACGCTTTTTCACCTAAGACGGCACCGACGATGATATCGCCTTATGTAACGGCACTGCTGTGGCGGGTGATGTTCAACACTGGCACATTCATTCAAAATATTGTAAAGTTGCATGACATATCGCCAAAGAACCAACACGGCATGATCTACAACTCATGGGCAAACCTGATGCTGATCAACATTGCCCAGCAAGTTTCGCATTCGAAAAATTACTCAGGATTTTCGAACCCAGAATTAAACATAGATAGTGTTATGAAGATTCTTAATTCCTCTATTTTGTGTGACTGTAAGGAAACAGCATTGGCAACCCGCAATTTCCTCAATCGTTGCGTCAAGTTACACATCACCGAAACGGAGTTCGAATGCCTGAGACAAGCTTTATTTTTCAACAGCGGTTAGTAAATTTTTAGTCACGGTTTAATTGTTAACACGAAAATTACAAGGTCAAATCAGTTACGAAAAATAGAACGAAAAATGTGTGGCTGTATTGGTTTAAAACACCACCTAGTCATAGTGGTACTCCATGCATAATTTTAAAATTGGGGACAACATGGCCTCCTGAGTCAGGTCACTACCTGTTCCTTACCTTCACCGTATTGGGTTTGTTTGTGTTTAATTAGCTTTTACTCCGTCTAAAATACGACGAAATAGAAAACGTCGATCATCATCGTGTTTTATTGGTCAGGTTTTTTGCAAATTTTTATGATACAAATGTGCTTTTTTGCGTTAAGATGATTTAACTGTTCCCAAAGAAACGGAACCGGCACCAGGACAACAGCAGGCTACCGACTATTCCTTGGGTGAGTTGCACGTAATCATAAAAAAAAACGAGTATTTGTCCAGTTATAGCCTGAATGCAGTGTTCTAATGAACTGTGTTCAACCCCGTACGGAATTTGAACGCAGTTTTCGGCAACATGTTTTTTTCTGACTGGCGCACGTAATTGCAGTTAAACATTAGCTAATCCTGGTGGAGAAAAGAAACACATAAAATCAACCAAGTCTTTGTTGACCTGGCGGGTTTATAGCACACATTGTTCAAGGACAACAAGGATCATTCTTCTTGTCTGGTGGTTCTCAGAAAGGGCCAGTTTTCTTTTAGTGAGATTCGAATAAACGACAGTTGTTAATGCCCAGTTAACATTTCGTGATGATTCATGTAAAAAAGTAAATCACTAACTTTCCAGGAGAAAAAAAGTAATAGCCTAAGTAGATTTGTGCCACAACACATTTTGTACAGAGTGAGCACAATTATTCTTGTTTCGTTTTTCTTTTTCCCTGGTAAAAATAATAGCCTGCTGGCAACAGAGTAATATTTATAGTCCTATGAGCAATAATTAGTGGTCGAAATAAGTCGAAAATAAAGTCAAAATACGCAACGTCGAAATACGCAACGGTTTTTATTGACCAACATCGATGATAGCAGAAATCTCTTTCCAAAATGTTTATCATAAAAATGTCGCAACGTGTTTTTGCACGGTTTACAATTTGTTATTCATCCAACACAAAGTAACATAACATTTAACTGTCTTAATTTTACGTGCATTATTATTCCCTTACAAACAGTTTGTGTAAACATGTCCATCATGATTGCTTCATGTAGTATGTGGTAAAGTCACCTCGCCTTTTCATTTTAATTTTCGAATCTTGCCAGTCCATATGCTTTGTGGTTTCCTTGTTACTGTGTTAACTAGTTAAGTATTTTTTTGACCAAAATGCTATTTCTACGACAGTTCACAAGTAAGTTCATAGCATAAGCACAAGTCAAGTCCGATTTTGACTATATTGTTACTTCATTAAAATTGTAATTGTCCTAACGAGCCTACCTAACCGCCTAATGTGAGTCCCTGCCACATAACGCTTGTAGTAAAGGTGCACTGTAAATCAAAAAGGTGGAGTTTACAAAACCCGAGGGGTGGTCCCAAATTTCCAAGCGGTGTTGGAGAATTCCACCCCCTGGGTTGTGGTGGAAAACTCCACGCATGATGTTTAACACCCGCTGGTGTGGTGATTCACACCAATACCTGATGTTTACCCACGGTCATTAGCCTACATATTTTCCTGCTTACACCCCTTACATAGTCTTTTCCACTCAGAAAAAACAACAACACAAACATAGGATTATAAATCAAACAACATCTATTGAGGCACAAAGAAATAAATGAAACGAATAAAAAGGATTTTTTATGGTCTTCACACAAATCTAAAAGTGGTTGATAACCCTTTGTACAGACATTCCCCATTCACATGGCATTTTTAAAAGGAATGCCAAAAGTTGCAGTGTTTTTGTTAAATCCTTTGGAAAGCAAATATCAAAAATCCAGTAGGCACTAATCATAACACTGATTGCACTGCTTAGATCATCACACTTGCACAATACTTCTTTTTGGAACAACACTTTTGTATTATTGGTCATCTTTACAACAACTAGATAGGGTGTTGTTGTTGTATCATTCTGAAAAAGGGCATTGTCAACTTAACTATATCACTGCAATAGTTATAACTATATTACTGCAATAGTTTTGACCTTATCCATTACAACATAAAATTGAGATTTCTTCGGCATTACAATTTATGTACACTACACCCTTTTTTAATTTATGTACACATTTATGTACAAATTATACACAAAAAGTACTTAGGGGTATTTTAAAAATATAATTGAATTGATGATATTACAAAAATACAAGAGTGTTTGCTGACATATACGGGAGTTAAAAATCTTTGACAAAAAACATTAAAGTACACTTACAAAATAACAAAATTAAACGAAACATGTTTTTAACTTACTTCACTGTTAACGATATATGCAGACTGTTTTTCATTGAACAAAATAGGCAATTGCTCTATAACCCTTACATTTCCTGTAAAACAGCAACAAGTTAAAAAAATTTAAACTTGTCAAAAAAGTTATATTAGTAAACAGTGCATTGTGACAGAAACATCATGCAAAATGTCTGTGGTGTTATGTGTCCTTATTTTGTATTGTGCATAGTTATGTCTAATAACTGCAATGTGGGTCAATATTGTTCTAACTTTTCTTTATAGCTACAACATGAAATGAAGGAAAAATTGTCTTGTAGAGCAAAAGTTAAACAGGAAAACATCCAAATAACTTACAACAGGCTAGTTTACCTTCGGCAGAGCATCCAGGTTAATAAGATTTTAGTTTTTTGTTTAGCAAAGTTTCCAGACTGGCTATAATAGATTTGTCCATACTTTGAATAGCATTGACAATGCTAAACCCCAAAACCGTTTCTGCTTGTTCCAGTAAGAAGAAATGCTAACAAACTAAACATGACTAAATGCATAAAATTACTTACTACTGAAGAAAAATGTAGTGCTGGATATCGGTCAATAATTTCAGCAATAGTTGATTGGCCACCATGTACTTCTTTTTTTCTTTGATCAAAAGTTTTTGCCATTCGGTCAAGTAGTATTTTCTCATCAACTGTATGTTTTTGCATTCTTTTAGCATTTCAGCTACATGGTTAGAGATGCTGTGTTCATCCTCAGACCCATGCTAAAAAGCAGTGTTTCATACCGGAACGGAACGAAACCAAATAACGTTATTCGTTCTGAGCAAATTATTTATTTCGTTATTTCGTTCTGGACCGATATTTTCATTTCGTTCCGGTCTGACCGAAATAAAATTATAACGGTATTTATCGGTATTTCGGTCTTAAAAAAGAACATTTCTTTGTGGTCTTTACAACTATTAAGCGAAAAAAGAAAGAAACTTGCAACACACAAAAATTATTGTCGGTAGTTGTTACGTCACATAACATTTGTCAATAATGGTCAAACGGATGTTAATTGTAGGAGCCTCAATTTTTATTATATCTTAACGGCGCGAAATTTTCAGCAATTGTTTCATGTCAAATGTCCAGAACGAAATACCGGAATAAAATATAACGGTATTTCGTTCCGTTCCGGTATTTTGAATATTTTTTATTTCGGTATTTCGTTCCGGTATTTGAGCCAAAAAATATTTATTTCGTTCCGGTATAACGTTCCGTTCCGTTCCGGTATGAAACACTGCTAAAAAGAATAACTTACAGATTTTTCTGACTGCAAATCAAATGAAAGTTAATACAAACCAGGACTATAATATCAAAAAAGTTTACAAATAAATCTGAAAAAAATACCTGGGATGATGTTGCATGGATTTCTGCGGAAAATTTGTGTCCATACTTTCGTTTCATTGCCATTAGGATTGTCGGTCATATTTTGTCGTTTATCCTGAAATTTTTGCCTTAAACTTTCAACCCAAGTTCCCTAAAAACATGCAAATGTGTTTAACTGGTAATTATAATTCCACTTCCCTAGTTACTTACTATAGGAGTGCTTGCATGCTTGTCAACCAAACTGGGGTATTTTTTTATCAGTTGAAGACAAACTGTTCTGCATTCTAGAGGCGAAGGATATCTAAAAGCAACACAGAAGGTCACCACAATAGGCTAATTACAACAACACAAGATTCACAGAACCTACATGGTGTGACACGCCATAGAATTAAATAAAGCCTGAATTATCCTTCTTCGAGCACTTGTGTTGCAACCATTTTTAATTGCCTCATTAACAAAGACAGGAAAAGCTGGTATCTTATATTCAGCTAGCCAATTAGAATGACCACTCAAATCTGACATCAACTCCGTATCCCCCAGTGTTGTATGCAAACTTGCTTCTTCTGAAACTGTAACATAAGGTTTTTGCATTTTTATTTCTAAATTATATATGTTAGTGATGGGACGATACCAGGTTTTGAAGCGAGTACCGATACCGAGTACGAGTACCACATGTATATACCTTCGATACCGAGTACGATTACCGAGTACTTAAGTGTAGTGTTGTGCTTATGTATATCACTGTCAAATTTATCTGCCATGGTCGGGGTCATAGGTGTAGACTATAGAGTTTTAAAAAATACCGGGGATGCGACTTTTGATCACCGACGCCGATACCTATATCATGTGCAGTATCTGTACGCGTATGGGACCAAACACCGATACCTTCGGGATTTAGCCTATCCCTATATAGTTTCTATCACATTGTTTGCAAATAGTCACTTGGCACAATTTCTTCGTGTGGTTTGGACGTTTGCTGTGCGTCTCATAACGTCTGATGTAAAGAAAGGACGATTTGCGGAATCAGCAACTTTAACGACGATTTAGTTCTCAAATAATGTGTTACGGCGGGCGATTCACGTTTTAAATATAGCCAACCATGTATTGTATACGCCTAAACTGAGGTCTATTCGGATCAAGTTTAGACCGTTGCAGTGCTTTGCAAACGGACATTACACTCGGCTTTTATAGTTATTTATTTTGCAAACGTTAGTCTATATGTCATGTTTGTGTTGCATTAAAATGTCCGCTTATTGCGAAACACCGACGTCTGTTCGATCAATGGCATGAGTTCAAGCGCATTTGTTTAGCTGGAAACACGTTCTAAAACCGACGTAACTTGAACAAAGATGCGATTTTGGTGTTATACAAAGGTCAAGGGCGGGGGGTGCCGCGCACTCTACGCCAGTGGTCGAGGTACAGGCGTGCACGCACACATGCTAAAAAAATATACGTAAACTGGCGGAACTTTTTTCCAATTTTGTGCTGTCCGAAGCAAATATTGGCAAAAAGTTGCCCGTATCTTACGGTGTAAATCGGCCATCGGTATTCGCTCGTTGGTATCGAAAACTGAGACAAAATATTTCGATACCGAGTACGAGTATCGATACCACTGAAATCGTTCGATACCATCGATACCGAGTACCGAGCACCGGGTACTCGTCCCATCACTAATATATGTTTGTGTATACCTGTGCTATTATGCAAAGTTTCAGTATAGGAATCATTACATAATGGCTCAGTGTCTGAATCTGAAGATGTAGTTTCGGCAACATTTTGACACACACAGGTTTAATCCACATAATAAACAACAAATTAGTTAAACATCATTGGTCAACTCATTAAAAAAGTTACATACCTTTGCATTGGACAAGTAACTTTCCTTTGTCAGGAAGTTCATCTACATTGTCAACATCCACCCAATGTTTATAGTCCCTGACGTAAAGTTGTAGTTGGATAATGTCCTTTATATTGAAAGCACCTCGAATTTTGCAATTAACTTCATGTTTGTTGCAGATAATTATCTTGTTGTTGGTTTTATACGTAACATGAAATGAGCAATTCATTTTTGTGCTACATAAGGCTTCTAATAAAAAGCATAGTAATTTACACTCTGTTGAGCAGACGTACATATTGTTTGCAATTCACTGTGTATACATCAAGTGGGCTGTGGGACAATTCATCACTAGGCTTGAAAAATAGTACTTCCTCAGTTACACATACATTGTAACAGTGAAAATGAGTAACAACACAAATAGGTTTTAACCAATAAGCACACAAAATTACCAATTCTTTACACACAATTATACAGAATTTGTTTGCAAAAAGTGGTATGTTATCTGCCATGTCCAAAATAAAAACATTACTTTGAGCATACATCACTCCATCTACTACAACACTTTTAACTGTCATTACGGCAGTATCCTCATGTACATTATACACTTGTTGCATACAACTGCTGACATCTTTTTGTAAATGTTTTACCCTGACAAAAAAAAAACGCTTAGGCTGCAGGGTTGCCAGGTAGTGACGATTGGATTCGGACAATATTTGTCTGAAAATCGGACATTTTAGGACAAAAAAAACTAGAGCGTATAATTGCAAACAAGGTATCAATATCGAGGTGCCAACAGCCATTTTTGTGCGCTTACGTTCCCTACACTCACAAGCGCGAGTTTTAGAAAAATGCAAAGGGGTTGACGTAAAACATGACAAACTTCCCATGTTTGACAAAAAAACGACATGTTTAAAATAATCATTGGTTTTAGCAACGTTAAAAAATGTTTCGTCAAGTTGCTGCTTCATATCACCAGAGATAACCGTTTATTACAACACATTTGCATTGTACACAACAATGGCCAGACATTCACTGGTAGGCAATTATGTGTTTAACGTCATAAACAAGGCACTCACCAAAACAAGTTGCAGTTTTAAGCCACGTTTTGTCGTTAAAAAGGTTTGCAACCTTCAAAAAATAGGATTTTCGGACATATAGCAAAAGTCGGACATATTAGGACAAAAAACTAAATGTCCTAATGATTTTTAGTCGTCGGACACAGCATGTGAAATTAGGCCAATTTATCGTTTTTTGTCCGAATTTTAGGCCACCTGGCAACCCTGTTAGGCTCACCTCGACTCCGAGTCCTGACGACAAAGACATTTCGAAACGTGGCCGTGGGTAATCCGTTGCAAATAACCGCGGGAAAACACAAAAATCTTATGCAATCGAAGTTTTATCGAACACTTTTGTTTTTGTGTACGGTAAACTACATTTGCAAACACTATTAATGTACATTGCAACATAGCAAAATTTTTAACTTCTTTCCGACCTGCTTGTTAAAATGACTTTTTAAACTTTTGGGTCTTTTTAACGTCATAACGAGGTGATACTTGAAGGCAGCTCAAAACTTAAACGCAATAAAGCGCTAAGAGTGAACATTGTTCTAATTGCCTAATAGCTGTTTTACATTAATGGAGAACACTTTAAAATTGGAACGTTTGCCGAAACATGCAAAGGTGGGAATTCCACACACAAATGCGTGTGATGTTCCACCATAACTGGGGTCGGAAAAAAATTTTGGGTGGAAAATTACACGTCTAGATTTTGAGGTGGCAATTTACAACACAAGGTTGGGTTTTTACAAGGTGTGGTGGTGAAATTCCACATCACATTGGAAAAGCACACCATAAGTTGTCATATCCCAACATATATTTGTAATTACCAGTTACCACCTTTTTTCCACCCCAAAAATTTACAGTGTGTGACTGCAGCGCGTCTATCATCCATCTACCAATTGTGCTCTTTACCTTGTCGAGATTTGAAACGTTTGAGCGTCGTGCAAGTTCCGGCTTGGTGAATATTTTTCCGCAATTGTATCGCTATGATTTGTTTTATGCGGCGAAATAAAATTACATCGTTAAACCAATTACAAACACTGCTTTGCCTAAATATTAATGCGTCATAAAACTCCATTTTTACCTTACTTGCTACAAAAAGCAGTCTTAGGTTACTTATCACTTCTAAAATCTTGATTGTTTCGTCCCATCCGAGCGTGATGAACTATAACTTTTTATAGTCAACTTCTTTTTAAATTGCTTGCATTCTTCTTTTGGCTTAACGCCTTATTTCGATAACTATCATGTGTTTTTTGAAACAATGGTTGTTAGTCTTAGCAATTTAATTGTAAAAGAAATTATTAATAACTCGGTAGCTTATCAATGTTTTTTTGTAGGTTCAGCTTCACAACATCGTCAAATGAGGGTCGCCGAACTATTTCTCTGTCTCTACACCTTGCGCGGTGTAAGATCCAAGAGGGTTGTTACACAACTCATGCAACCTCTTGTGGGTACGACAAATGACGTGGAAAGCTACTTAACGTGCAGCTTTCTCAACATACTTTCCCAGTAAGAGGACTGTTAAATTCACCCTTGTTCGTGTACGTATTTTCGACATGAAGTATTTACTACTTTGAAAATACTGTTTGTATGTCACATCGAATTTCAACTGCAGGTCTTATTGACCTGTACACTTTCTGTTTCATAATATGTTATCGCCGATTACTGTGTAAGACCTTCCGTCATTTGATGGTGAAATTTCCTCGTTTTGTCTCTCAGACCAAACTGAAGAAAAAACTTGTTTTGTGCGTTTTTTTAGTTAGGCTTTGACTCGTTTGCGAAAATTCGCTAACGTACTGGCATCGAAAACACAGTTCTGCAGTTAACGAGCGTTTAAATTATCCAACAGTTCAAATGTTTTGTATCGTTTCTTTTGTTGCACAGACTGCGCTTTTACGACGGTTTTCACAGCCGAAACAAAGTAGATTTTATTGACCATTTATCTATGCAACGTGTTTGTATTATATCTTTACTACCACTTTGTCGACAGCTAATATCAACTTTTGACGTTTTTTTCTACGTGTGATAGCTTGTTTTCTTCGCCAAACACGTAAATACGAAAAAATAAAACAATCCATTTAAAATGCTTATCTTCAAATATTTATTTAAAATTGGTTTGTGGTTTACAATATACGGTCATACGCTATTATCAGAAGTTTTTTATCACATTACTCTCTGGCCAACTGAAAGTTTTTTTTATGTATGGAAGAAACTTGGTTAAAGACTGTAGAATGTTAATTTCCAATTCATGAAATATGCGTTTAAAACGGTTCTAGATTCACGGTTCTTAAACTGGGGTTCTACTGTAGCCTATACTGGAAACGGTTGTTTACTTCATTTCCAAGCTACAAACGAAGCAAACGTTTGCGCATAAGTTCATTGTTGTTTTAGTCTTGTTTGTCTCGTATCAATTGCCCTTGAATCATTCTTGAATCGTTTAAATTTTTCCCACGCGAGGTTATCAGGGTAGAGCTACTAATATAGGAACTCACGCCAAGGCATGATAATTTCCGGTAAGTGGCGCAACAGAGCATTGACGTTTGCAATGGCAGTGATTGCTTGAGTCAGCAATTTGCCGCATACTGACCACTGATCTCTATAAACCCTGGATTGCGCTACTGGCCGTCACGGTTGAAGCAAATTGAAGCGTAATGGCGGCTGCAAAAGGAAGCCCCAAAAATGCATTGCGGGCAATGGGGAGAGAGTGGAAAAATGACGATAATTTTCATTTTAGGCATTTGTGTAGCGATTTTTGCAGATATGATTTGTAGATTAATAGGACGCATGTATTCCAGTGTGTAATAACCAATAAATATGCGTAGATTGATTGTGAGGTGTATGTATGTGTACTGGAAATTAAAACGTTTTTAAGTTAGTGTTGAAATAAATCTTTACTGAGTGGTAATCAATGTTTCTTGTGCAATATAAGTAATTTCCGTGCTTTTTTAAGTATTTAGGACTTAAATCCGACAAGACGGCTATTTTTTTCACACAAGGTGATGTGATACTTTGTGTGACATTACCTTGCTTATCCAAACTGCTGTTTTTGACTGTCATCAAACTCCAGGAAATTTTGAGGAACAAGTGGTTGGAACGTTTTAATTAAAAACGCAAAATAATAATACAATATTTCAACTATTTTGCTCAAAATATTTTTAACAGTATTTGACTTTTTTTCTTAAATGAGTGCATTTGATTTGGTTGTTTATTATCTAATATAAAATTGGTGTTATTATAAGATTTAAAAATTCTCATGAAGTTGTTTCTAAACATTTCAGACACAATCGGGTTTATGTTTCTCCAATAAGCAACATTAATTGTCTTAGGTAAAGTCCACTGGAAATGTTTTAGTCTCTTCCCACACCCTCAAGCTTCACGACACTGCAAGATTACAATACAGCCTTTTTCTACAACAAATACACTATGAAGGAATTGGAATAACATCAAATATTTTTTGTGTGTATACTCTTTTACTAGGACTAAGTATGTCTTGTAATCATCTCTGAAACATAGCCTGTAACATGATATGCTGCACATTTTAAACTTAATTAACAACTTTGAGGGTTTTTTTATCTGGTGAATGCACTATCTGTTATAATGGGATCACCAATAATAGTGATGCATCTGACAATAAATGCAGGATATCTGTATGAACTTGGCTATATAGTGCATTTGTAATCGTTGCCTTCATTCCTGTTTTGCAAGAAAGAATTTAAGTGTTGGAGTGTTGTGCAGGCATGCTTTTTTTGCAGGAAATTGCATATTGAATGGAAATAAAACAATATGTCATGATTCTGATTAAAATAGTACATAAATAGGCATCTCATTTGGGTGTGAGGTCTTAAATGAAAAAATTTATGTACATGTATCTCTTTTTGGAGTTTAGTTAAGTTTGAGAATTCGAAACATTTTACCAAAAATTTATTCTACACATGTTGGTTGCAAACTGAAAAGGTTACATTAAATAAGCTAAAAAATTGAGCATACTAGGTTTACAGTTTGTAGCATACAAGTAAAAATGTTAAACCTACTGCAACAAACTTTTAAAAAACCTAAAGCCACATTTTAGTTCCAAGACTTTGGTGACAATCAAAAACAGCAGTTTGGATCAGCACAAGATGATGTTGAATGAAGTATCACATCATCATGTGTGAAGGAAAGAGCCATTTTTGTTGGATTTCTGTCTTAAATATAGAGGAACGCATGTAAACTACTCATATTGAACCAAAAAAACATTTATTACAACTCAGTAAAGATTTATTTCAACACTAACTTAAAAACGTTTTAATTCCCAGTACACATACTTACACCTCACAGTCAATTTACGCATATTTATAGGTTATTACACACTGGAATACATGCGCCCTATTAAACTGCTGATCATATCTGAAAAACTCGCCACAAAAATGCCTAAAACAAAATTTATCAACATTTTTCCACTCTCTCCCCATTGCCCGCAATGCATTTTTGGGGCTTCCTTTTCAGCCGCCATTACGCTTCAATTTGCTTCAACCGTGACGGCCAGTAGCGCAATCCAGGGTTTATAGAGATCAGTGTAAAGGTCGCGTCGCCATACAAACGGTATCCGAAATATCCCCAAACCGCAACCACGACTACAGCGTAGCCCAAAGTAGTGGTGTCAACCGCGCCGCGTGAGCGGCCGCGCAATTTTTTTAGGTAATTTTTTATGCGCGGCCGCGGCATTAATAAATTTTTATGCAGCGTCAATGCCGCACGCCGCGCAACTTGTGTAATTACTTTTGCTTTAAAAAGGTCCTCAACTTTTATGTACACAGGTTTGATACGTTTTTCTGTCATGATTAAGCAGAGCTATTGTGAAATAACAATTGGCTGTATGCCTTTAGAATTTTAGAGTAAACGTAAACGTTAAATTAGGGTTGTTCGAATTTTTTGTTATCAACAACATGAACACAGCGCAAGTCAAAAAAAGTTTGGAGGCAGGCGAGCTCTGTATTATAAAAAAATGCGGAAAATCCAGCATTTGGAACACTTTTGGCATAGTGGCAGAGAAGGCAGGAGCAGAATCTTCGGCTTCCAAACAACTTCCGATGGTAGCATGCAGACAGTGCTTGAAGTGTTTCAAGTATATTAGCCACACGACAGGCACAACCCACTTAGCCAGACATGTGGAACAAGGTTGCAGCAATGAAAGTTGCAAGCAGCTTAAACTCAGTTTTCCTAAAGTAAAATTACCAACACAGGCTAGAAACGACGTTATTAAAGGTGCAGCAGATCTTGTGGTTAAAGATCTCAGACCATTTTCATGTGTAAATGGGCGTGGAATGAAGAACTTTGCACAGACTTTAATCAATGTAGGCGCAAAATATGGACAGGTGAATGTTTCAGATGTTTTGCCTTCAAGAAATACCATCAGCAAGTATGTAAAAGAGTCAGCAGCAGAGGAAAGAGGTAATTTGATTGCAAAATTAAAGCGGGCTATACATTGCAATGGAGGAGTCGGCATGACTGTTGATTTATGGACAGATAGCCATAAAAAACAAAGCTATATGTCATGTACTGCACAGTGGATCGAAGAGGGATCTGTTAGACAAAGTGCCATATTTTGTGAGCAATTTTCTCCATCTTTTAAATCTGCAGATAATATTAGAAACGAATTGGTAAGAAGCTTAATAAAGTATGGTTTTACAATGGAGTTGATGAAATCAGTTACTTTTGTGTCTGATAGAGGAGCAAATGTAAAAAAGGCATTAGAGGTTTTTAACTGGCTACCATGCTGCTGCCATATTTTAAACACTGTATTGTATCATGTCTTTAGAATAAAACCTGCAAGTATTCTGTGCAATGATAATGAGGAGAATGAAGAAACTTTACTGTATGATGAAACCTATTATAGTCAAATAAGTTCTGTTGTGAAACTGCTCACAGAAGTGAAAGATTTAGTTACTTACTTAAAACGGAGCGGCCTTGCTTGTATGCTGACTAGTTCAGTTATACAGGAGTGTGAAACAAGATGGAACACAAAACTTGCAGTTCTAATCAGTGTAAACAAGGTGTTTGATGAAATAGAAACTCTTTTGATTGAGAAAGGCCAACAATCTCGACTTGAAAATATTGACATTGTATTAATGAATGAACTTATTAATTTTCTTTTGCCTTTCAAACAAGTATCGGAAGCAATGGAAGGTGACAAGTATCCTACCATACATGGTGTGCTTTTGTGGAAAAAAAAATTACTGGACCACTGTAAAACACTGCCAACTAATACTATAGTGTTGAAAATGTTAAAATTAAAATGCACTCAATTGATTAAGAGCAAATGGCCAAGTCTTGACACCTATAAGATTGCCCTTTTTCTATTTCCTAAGTTTAAAAGTTTGTCAGTTCTACCTGTGGAATGTGCAGTGGAAGTCCCAAATTTAGTAAGGGAAAAATTGGATGTGAATCAATCTTCTTCTAACAGTGGTTTTCAGCCCATGCTGTCATCTGACCATACCTATCAAAATGTTACACAAAAAAAGAGAAAGTTTGACTTTGCATTAGATTTTAATGACTATGCTGATACTCCAAATACTGAACAAACTTATGATGAGGTTACAAAATATATCCATGCTGACTTTTCTTCTGAGTGCACAACAGGTGCAAATCATTTAGGAGGTTTTGATGTAATTAAATTTTGGAACCAGCAAAGTTCATTGTTTCCTAAGCTTGCAAAGTTTGCAAAAAGTGTTCTTTCAACACCTTGCTCATCTGCTTCTTCAGAAAGGGTGTTTTCATGTGCTGCGAGAGTGTATGAAGAAAGGCGGAATCAGTTGCACCCAGAATCAATTAATGCAATTGTGTTTTTAAATAGTTTTTTAAAGGAGTAGTGGTTTATTTTAAGATTGTTGGTTTGTTATTTGTTGTTTAAAGAATTTATGACTTTGTTACGTTGTTGCTGTTTGACTATTTCATGCAAAGTAGTTGATTTTTTAGATAACATTAATACATGTTTAATGTTGCATGTTTTGCATTACAGGTTTAGGAACTGATGTAGGGGTTTATGATACAATATTATATGCGGTGCGGTGCAGTGTCAACAAAACTTTTGATAAGGGTTGCAGCTTCGGTGCGGTTTGCGAACAGCTTGGAATTTTGCGGTGCGAACAAAATTTAAAAAAACTCTGTCCGCGACATCACTAGCCCAAAGTCTATCTATCAAACACTATGGATTGTTTCTATGGATTATGTGTTTTCTATGGATTTTGGCATAGCCTAGGCCTACAAATCTCAATCGTAAACAGCAAATTAGACGCACATTTAGCCGCGCTTAAACGTTTGGCATAAATAATATGTCGCATACCTTTCATTATACTAAAAAACAAATCCAACCACAGATTATTCCCAAATATATAAATTTACTAAATGACGGGAATTGCATGAGTCGATGTTAATAAACTGTCAAAATTTGACGTGAACCATGTGTGATGTAAACAACATTGGGCTTGGGCTGTCGGAACGTGGAACTTTAAGCGATTTTATTTATTTTTCTACTGCTTTTTTAATGTGTTTAACTAGACAAGGTTTTATGTTTTATGTTAATTGTTTAAAAAACTTTCGTTTCCTTTTATCGCTTTTGCTTTTGCAAATTACCTGCGACTGCAATATCCATTTTACATTTGCAAGTATGGTTCAACTCCTGAAAGGAGAAATCATTTTATTTGGACAGGTTATGGTGTTTATAACAGCTATTATTGCGAAAGATTTAAAAGTACAAAAAGAAAAAAATGAGGAGTTTCAATTTTTTTCTTTATGTGTTTTATTACTTTTTTCTTGCTGCTTTTGTTCAGTTAATTGTGGTTTTCACATATAATTATAAGACAAATTAGTACAAAGAAATTGCTTTAATATTGGTGATGTCAAAGGGTGGAAAAGCAAGCTCGGACAAAGACAATGAATTAAATCAATTTATTACTTGGAAACAAAAAAAGAAATCTGGCAAAAAATTTCAAAAGAATAATGGAAAAAGTTTTCGAAAGGGTCCTCACAAACGAAAAGATGCATCAGCTATTGAACGTTTAAAAATAGAGAAATTGCAGTCTGAATACCATCAGGTATATTTTTGTCGAAATAGCTTTTGTGTATAAAAATATGTTCTACATATTTTTTATTTTATTTTTGAATAACTGCTTGTTTCTTCATCCAATGCTAAAATTTTATTATGTCAGATTGAAAACCTGGAAGATTTTGATGATTATCCTCTTTCTGATAAAACGAAAGAGGGATTAAAGAAAAGTGGTTATAATAAACCCACCTCAATCCAAAAAGCTTCTTTGTCACCTGCCTTGCAAGGAAAAGACATCCTTGGAGCAGCAAAGACTGGTTCTGGAAAAACATTGGCTTTTATAGTACCGGTAAATATAAATTAACTTGCTTTATTTGTTTTATTGCTGCTATACTTACAGCATTTACCATATATATGTCTTTGGTTTATTTTCTGCATTAAGAGTCAACATAGTATAGTCAAACGGCGTAAAAAAAAACAATACCCTCACAGCTAAACCAAAGATTTTTTTTAAATGCTTTCTTTTTCATAGGATGTATTTATTCTCTGCCTAACAAATAAGTCATAAACCATTATCAGATTTTGTTTCTAGGCAATGTTCTGCAGGTTGAAACAACAGTAGTAAAATTCGTATGTTAAAAAGTCTTCAACAACCTTTAGAAACTTTCCTGCAGATTTTTTATTACAAGTTTGGTGTCAATGACCTTTGTTCTGTGTTGTGTGATAACTATGACCTATTAAACAAAAAAGACTCCACTTGGCTAGCTTCTAAATTTTTTAAGATATCTTGTTGTTCGTTTTTACCCCAAACGGTTCTATAGGAATGGGGTAATAAAAAACTATGTATTTTTTGCACCCCAAAAATTTCTTTTTGCCCAAACATTTTTATTTGTCACCTGGAAGTTTAGAAAATAAAAAAGAAAGCCTATAAAACATGTACTTAAATCAAAGTTGTATAAAACTGCTTTGGGGGCCCAGTTTTGGAGGATTTTTCTCCAGTATACCTGCATGGCTAAAAGTACAAATTGGGATCCAGGCCTAAAGAAAAATGCTACAAAGTAAAGAAAAAGAGGTTATCAAATCATTATGTGGTAATTCAAGCAGTTTGGGGTAGAAAATTTAACTTTATTTCAATAAGGTTTTAGGTTACATGACCGGTCAGCAAGTGGGTGAGCTCTATTTAAACCTAGTTGCATACCAACAAAAGACTGGTAAATGACAAAAAAGACCAAATCAAAGGCAATAAATGCAGTGCAATAAAGGTACAAAGCCATGGAAAGTCTTAGCACCAATTTGAAAGTGTTTTATTAATTTAACAGTTTACTAACTGCTGTAAGTTTGGTTTGTAAAATTTCGAAAACAAAGAATTTTATGTGGCTCATGTTTTTTTGGCTTATTTATTGTAACGGAGTTATTATTGAAATTTCTGTCTTATGTTTGACTTTAAGATGGTTTATTAAGTTCATATAATTGAATTGAAGTTCCAACTGCCACTTAATTTTTTTTTAAATGGTCCTAATGTCCACTTGTTTTTTTTTACCCCGACATTGTTTTTTTTGTACCTTTTTCGGGTTAAAAAAGAACAACAGTTTTTGTCAAATATTTTTTTGTTTTTTAGTAAAATCAAAAACTTGTCACATAACTATAAAAGTAGTCCTATCAGCTTTGTTGGGAAGAAAAACTGACCTTTTGTTGCCTAAAATAAAAGTTTGGCAACAAAGTTTCAAAAAATTGTTTTTTTTTACGCCACTTGACTATATATATTTAATCCGCTAAAATTGACTGCCATATACTTGTTGATTTAAAGTTACAACAAACAGTGAATTGGGTAACTGGTGCTGCCAGGTATAATCTATCAACAAATTTTTTTGCTCTTCCAGTAGTCTATATTGTATTCCATTTGCTGGTCAATATATAAATTTAAACACTTTGTAGAATGGTTGGGTACTTGGCTTTTTTATGCATTTTGCTCAGATATAAATTATATTTGTACATGCTGTCTGTTTCCAGATACTGGAATGCCTCTATCGTAATCAATGGAGCAGCATCGATGGACCTGGAGCACTTGTTATATCCCCTACTCGAGAACTTGCTTACCAAATATTTGATGTTTTGCAAAAAGTATGTATTATGTACCTTGGGGTGATCGAAGAATAGTAGAATGCAGAGCCACACAAGAGTTTGGTGATTCCCAGGCAGGCAGCACAGGAGAAACTCTATTGTGTCAAAGGGCTAAATTTGCACTTCTATTCGACTTCATGTTTTGATAACTACATAATATTACCACAAAGCACATCTTCTAGCACTCAGTTACAACAGTTTTAAAGTTTTTGCAAGTGTCAACGTTTGCAACAAAGATAAAAAAGCTCTTGTTGAATAACCATAGTTGTTTACCTGCAGTTTGACGATAAGCTTATTATTTAGGGCTATGGCTCCTGCAGTTGACATGATGACTGACATAAAATGTTCAAGAATGCACAAACCTACTGGGTGCCTGTAGCCCACAATGCCAGGGTTTGGTATAAAATGTGGTCTGTCTTAAAAAAGCTTCATCATAAAATTGTCTCAATGTCAGATAAGATATATGAACTAATGCATTTGCCATTATTTTAAAATGCCCAGGTTAAGAATTCCTGTTATATTGTCAAGAACTTTGACCCTATGATCTGTACAAATGTTTTGATTTAGAAGATGTATCTGTTTACATCATTTTTTTTATTCAAATAACAGGTTTTCAAGAAATGTTATTTTAAAATAAGTCAATTTTTCTTTATTTTCAGGTGGGGTGCAAACATAGTTTTTCTGCAGGTCTTATAATTGGTGGAAAAAGTGTTAAGGAGGAGGCAGCACGGATCCAGCACACAAATATTGTTGTTTGTACACCGGGTCGCCTTCTGCAACATTTAGATGCAACTTCTTACTTTCATCTAGACAATTTAAAATTGTTAGGTATGATTGCAAATAATTGGGATTAAATGTGAAATTAATGACATAGTTTAACTTTTATGTATTATTGTTACTTTGGTAGTTCAACTCCTAAATGTAAAGTGAAGTAAGCTAAAAAGTAAGAGTGTTGGATATTTCATTGTTTTTTTGCACAAATTGGGTATTTTTTTGATATTTTATGAATAAGAACAAAAAAGGCTTTACACATCATATATAATTACGAACAGTGTTAGATGAAGCTGATCAAATACTTGAAATGGGATTTGCACAGACCATAAATGCTGTCATCGAAAGCCTACCTCGAAGTCGACAAACGTTATTATACTCCGCAACTCAAACTCAGTAAGGTTCTTGGATACTAATTACTAAGCTTAGTTTTTTGTAAAATATTTTTCTTTTTGTAGGTCAGTCAAAGACCTTGCTCGTTTGAGTTTGCAAAATCCTGTTTATGTATCTGTGCATGCCGATGCATTGCACAGTACCCCGGCTGGATTAAAACAGAGATATGTTGTATGTGAACTATTTGACAAGCTGAATATACTTTACTCGTTTGTCCGCAACCATTTAAAATGCAAGACTTTGGTGTTTTTGAGCAGTTGTAAACAGGTTTGTGAGCTGTTCATATTGCAATGTTTTCGTCGTATTTTTGCATGTGTACTTTGTGAGGGAGCTTATGAACACAAAAGACCATTTTTAGGTTGGTAAAAAGCACTTTATACCACAACTACCATAAAGTTTGGAATATTTTTTCCTCAAGCCACACACTATATTATGTGATGAAGTGTATATCTTTTGGGAGCTTTGGGTAATTTTTTATCGGTTCACAAGACTTAATAAATTTAAAATGGGGATAGATTATTGCAGCAAACGTTAGGTCAACTGATCTAGGCAAAACTTTCAAAAACATCTACTTTAATTGTTTTTTGTTTAGACTGACTGTTGAACTTTATTTATGTTTCATTTTAGTTGACAAAATGTAATTCATTCAGGTTCAATATTATTTTTCTGTTTTCTGTCGGCTTCGACCTGGAATCCCAGTCATGCATTTACATGGCAGAATGAACCAACAACGCCGATTATCTGTTTATCAGGAATTCTCTCGAAAGGCGTTTGCTTTATTGTTGTCAACAGACCTTGCAGCTCGTGGTTTAGGTGTGCAAATTGTGTGTAATTTTTATTTACATTATGGAGACACCTAATTGTGTTACGTCATTGTCCAACTGTCCACAATGTTTGTTAAGTTTCTTCCTTGGCGAAACAATAATGACCAAACAGGATAGAATTAAGAGCATACAACACGACATGGTTGTGTTTATCCCTTGTCTATTACTTTAAGCTGAAGTAAAAATCTTAAGTTTGCAAAAACAAAGTCTTAAACTCAAGAAACTAAAAGTACTCATGATCAAAACTTTGTTGTGTCAGATTTTCCTAACATAGACTGGGTGTTGCAAGTCGACTGTCCTGAAAATCCACGTTCTTATATACACCGTGTGGGGCGTACTGCTAGATTTCATGGAGATGGCAATGCTCTTTTAATGCTACTCCCCTCCGAGAAAACTGGAATGTTACAAGAGCTACAGAAAGTAAAGGTATAAATTATCTCCAATACATGGCACAATGCGAAGTATTATGGCCCAAAATTCACTGATAATGGTGTCAGAAACTATGTCTGTCATTTTGTTGTTCATTTCTGTAAATGGTGTTTTTTTATCCCTTTGTAAAAAAATCTCAGACTTAACAATAAATAATCAGTGTGCATTTTTTACTTTGTTTGAAAGTGATGATGAATATAATTATATATTGTTGATCGGTAAATGTTTGAGGGCTAAATTATATCTCTCTAACAATTTTTTTCAGGTTCCAGTATCTGAAACTGTGCTGAACACCAATAAAACAATTCTGCTGAACACCAAGCTTCAATCTTTTTGTGCTGAGGATAAGGAATTAAAAGAAAAGGCACAGAGGGTAAAAAGACATTTCATTATTTTTTTGTGGGTCCCTTCCTGGAAAGGGAAGCATATTGTTTTTGTCCTTTTTTTTTTTTCTGTCTAACGCTGGTTAGTTCAATGTGTTTTGTCAAGAATTTATTAAAATTTACATGCAATGTAGGTAGTTGTCCAAAGTTGAATTTTCTGAAGTTTGACCTGGGATGACCCAGTGGTACACCTACAGCACCCCAAAACCTAAAATTTAAAAACGCTCCACTTACTAATGTACATAACGAAGGAATTTCTTTATTGAGTGGTGCATCGATTCATTTATGTTTTAACCCTTAACCCTGAAATATTCATTTTTTGGTTTATCAGCCCTATTGTGCTAAAATTTTAAACATTTGTTTGTAGTGGTTGTTTTATTAGGCAGTTTGTTATGGGTCCCCTTCCCTGAAGGGGACGAATCTTGATTTCACTATGTTTTTTT
Source organism: Phallusia mammillata (assembly GCF_965637545.1). NCBI lineage: Eukaryota > Metazoa > Chordata > Ascidiacea > Phlebobranchia > Ascidiidae > Phallusia > Phallusia mammillata. Next base: position 14,459,152 of record NC_137257.1, read on the forward strand.
TCTTTTTTCCGCCGTGAAGTTTGTCCATGCACTTTTGGCATGAAATTTTTGATGGATTTGGATGAAACTTTCACAGACGCTAGATATGGTTATGTAGATGTGTCCCCTGCTTCGTTTGACTTGATAACCCCAGCATTTACCCCGCTAGACCCCAAAGTGTAAAACGTTTTCTTATGATGGCACGCACCACAAACGAAAGATTTCTGTGAAATAGTATAATAAAGGCAACAGAACATACGGTACTTGTGTTTGTGCATTACTTGGTGCACGTTTTTGCACATGTCAGTCATAGAGGTGTTAACAGCCTTATAACGTCATAAGTGTTAATGAATGTTGCTAATAACACCTCTAGTGGTCAGAATTTTAAACATTGTCCGATTTGGATAAAATTTTACATGACTGTTGATTGGGTCATTGTGGTTGTATATTTTATACTTTTGGATGTTAAACCCCATCATTTGCCCCACTAACTCCCTAAAATGGGTGATTTTTTTAAACGATGTCGGAATCAAATGAAATTTGAAAAGCGTGTAGAATTTGTCATTTATCGGTCTCAATTGTTGTGTTTAACCCTGTAGCCCCAATTTTCACCCCTCTACCCCCTAAAAAGGGTGAATTATTTAAACAATGTCTGAATTGAATGAAGTTTGGACAGCTTATGTAGTGTGTTATTTATAGTTCTCAATTGTTATGTTCAACCCTGTAGCTCCAACATTTACCCCACTGGCCCCTCAAAACGGTTCAATTTTTTAAACAATGTCTGAATTGAATGAAATTTGGATAGCTTGTAGAGTGTGTCATTTATAGGTGTCAATTGTTGTGTTCAACCCTGTAGCCCTATCATTTGCCCCACTAGTCCCCCTACAATTGTGTGCAATTCGCCATTAATAGGAGCTGATTGTTGCGTTTTAGCTTATTTTATCACTATTTAACAGTTTTTTCTCAGATAGACCATAAAAGGAACAACCCTGTAAATATGTATGAATGGAATGAATTTAAATACTTTGGACTCCATATAACATATTTAAATATGCACAGTACCAATCACTGTGTTTGACTTAAAAATACTAAACTTACTCATAGTTATCTCTTGAAATGCATTATTTACAACTTTGCATGTGCGGCGACCCATGAGTTTTTGCTTGCAGAAACAACCAAGGTTATAAAATACAGTGGATGATATGGGACCCAGTATAAAATATGTAACGGAAATATATGAATCTTTTAAAATAGGGTATAGTGTATGTGCAAGGGCAATATGTGCTAAGCTACCCTTCTAGTTTTGTGATTAGACATTTAGCTGCTTGCTACGGGGTTTTATTTGGTTAGCACGCACAGTTTAAGTTTTGGCGAGGGTTTCATACCTTAGACGTGATTTAAACTAAAAAATGATACTTTGGTTTTGTATATTTCAGGCAAAGCATTGTTGCTTAAAATAAAGGTAAAAACTAACTACCGGTAGACATTAGGCCGCAAAAGTCACATAGGCCGAAATGTCCCTGAAGTTTAGCTTGTAGGTATCGCAGAACACAGTTAAGAGTTATTTTTTTCACAATGTAGCTTTATTTTTGTTAAACACAAAGGACTGCATGCTACTGAAAATCATTTCAAAGGTTCATTAAACGGCCATTCAGTTGTCACAGGGCATAGGTCAACAGTATATGTTTTGTGAAACAAAGCTAATTAAAGACTAGTTTGTTATATATACCTTTACTGCAAATTTTTACTTTTCAGTGTATGAAATACTGTTTTAAGTTTTAACTGTTTTGAAACTGGTGAGCTATATCAAGGTCAAAGCTAGAGATTAAATTCTCATAGATTGGAAATATTTTTTTTCATTCTTTTTTACTACTTTTGTAAATATATGACAATATAGTGTAAAAAACATATGGACAAAAAAAGTTTTGAGTTGATGCTTTGTACTATTTAAAAAAAAATATTCGCATGATTTTACCGCAAGAAGTTCGAATAAACACATGTGTGAGGACCGATTCATTTTTGCTTGCCAAAACAGTCATGATAGTAGGTCAAATGGTGTAGTAAAATTTTTTCTTTCATTTGCCAAACCTTATTTTAAATCTGTTTCAGTGTTTCAAAGCTTACATACGATCTGTCCATTTGATGAAAAACAAGAGAATTTTTTCTGCAACAAGTCTTCCATTGGAAAAGTTTGCATTGTCGCTTGGTTTAGCTTGTCCTCCAAGGGTTCGATTTCTTCAACAAAAGGCAAAGTCAACAAACGCTAATGAGGTATGCCTACTAATGTTGTAACTATGATGAATAACTATTATGGCAACGAAAAAAGCTTGAAGAGTTAATGCCCGCCAAGAATTACTGATATGAAACCAACCATTTTTTTCTATTCCTGTTTGAAATAAAACGTTTAAAATTGTTGCAATCAAGCACACTACTTGTGTCTTAGTAATGGTGCCTTTAGGCATATTTAAATAGTGCGATTCTAACACCTGAAACCTTCACAGTCAGTAGATATAGTCATGCAGATGTGCCATCTGTTTCATTTCGTTTATTTGCCCCATCGGACTTTACCTACGCTAACCTGCCAAACCTCGCAAAAACGGCTCCATCGCACACACAAAACATCGCATATCTTCTATTATAGAACTTTATTTTTACAGAAATTTATTACAGAATTCAAACATTCAAACACATTTTTTTGCGGGAAAACCCAAAAAATTTGAAACGGATTTTTAGCTTTTTTGCTGAAACGGGAAAAAAGGCATGAAGATTTTCATATTCTGCAGATTTTCATATGCCGGTTTAAAAAAAGCCTAAATCGTTATTCTGCGCGTGTGGGAGCTGCTCGGAATATTCCATTAAAACTCGCCATATTGCGGTCGCACAGCGAGTGAGCAAACAAAGACGCGCCACCGCCCAAAAGGCCCAAATAGGCTAACTTTCGACCCGAATATCTCGCGAACCAAACAAAACTGAACAGAAAAATTTGCACGCTACACTTTTTAAAGCACTATCAAACCATTGTCAAACCATCCAAAAACCGGATGGTTTTTATTGCCAAAAGAGCAGGATTATAAGGTATGCTGCGCGTACTTGCTGTTATACTACCAAAGAATACAACATAGCAGAAGAAGTATGCAAGGTAGCCATAGGCGCCGGCAGAAATTTTTCCAGGAGGGGTCAAATTTTGACAAATGCACACTTGCAGGGATAGATTACGATATTAAGTAATTATGTACACATGGCATAAAACGATGAAAAATCCCCCTACAGCCAAGTGTTCAACTAACGAATACAGAGGCACCAGCAGGAGTTGCACTGCGTGTTTGTGCATGGAAATTCCAGATGTCGGTGTTTGCTACACATCTGTTGCAGGAACCGTCCACCAGTTTAGCAGTTCTGCTTGATCTGGTTCCAGTATGCTGAGACATTGTTCCAGTGCCGAGACCACCTAAAACAGTGGTTCTCAAAGTATGGGTCGCGCAGGGTCAAAAAATGGGTCGCGCCATTGTGATTCAATTCTGCCAGAACCAACTTTTTTATTTCATTTTTAAAGTATTTTTAATTCTCCATCATAACTGAATTGTGGCTTCATCTCAGTAACCTGGAGTATTGTATCATAAGTGGTTTTCTGAAAGTTTTGATGGCAGCCAGCTACAGTGCAGCGGTAGCAAATTACAACATACAACAATAGCCTTCCAACTTTACTATTACGCATATGACGATTGTGACGTCATAACGCGCGGAACGATAGGACAAGTTAATCATGCGAAACTGAACATGGAGATGTAACAGTTAGCGTTCAAGAATGAGTAAGTATTCGTACAAGAAAAAATACATTTATTGATGTTTGAGGCTGGGGTCGAGAGATGTTCATAAACCTCAAATTTGGGTCGCACTCGAAAAAGTTTGAGAACCACTGACCTAAAACAACATGCAGCAAAACGCGTGGCTGAGTTGGGAGGCACATTAAAAGCTTAAGAGTAAAGGCTTATTCCATGTCCTACAAAAAAACTTTAAAAGTCTCGGGGTCACCAATAAACATGGACGAAGCTTTATTGTGCACCATGTGGGAGTCATGTAAGTGAGAGATCAACGCAAAACAGGCGTTTATATGGAGACAATGGTGACAAAAAAAACGCCAAGGGCAATGCACATAAGATAACGTGGTAGTTTGGTCGCCACAGGACCCGCCTCCAGAAACAGGCTTGTGTTCCGATGGCCAGTGGGTAACGTAACAACTTACATTGAGAAATTTCAGCTGCTCTTTCAGCCAAATGGCGAATAACAGTCGATACTTCATTTGCCAAAAGTCCAATTAGTTATCCTCTGGCATGTGCCGTGCAAAAATGGTTTGTTGATGAAAAATGACTGGCGGTTTCAGAGCAGAGTGAGAATTTCATCCAAAAACTTGAAGGTTTTTATTGCCAAAAGCAGATGTGTTCGGGAGACACCCTGAACATATTTTTGCTGGTAAACTGTCGATGGAAAAAGTGCAGCAGAAGTACCTGAAATATCCATAACACAGTTGCTTATCATTTATTGGCTCTATGCTTTTACAGTTGCTTCTCCAACCAATTTTGTGAAGATTAGTCAGGTCTTCGTCTACCTACCAAAACAAAATCGAATATCCTAGAGCAGTGGTTCTCAAACTTTTTTGACCGCGACCCAAATCCGAGTTGTATGAACATCTCACGACCCAAGCTTCAAACATAAAAAAATGTATTTTTTTCTGATATGCATGAAAAAAGACGCAGACAGCCAGTTGTAGTACACAGTACTATGAAACAATGATTAATTAGAAACGAATGATTGATTTATTTTAGCGTGTTTCATTAAAATGAAATTTTTCCTTCATAAATCTTAAATGCACGGCTCTATTTTTCATTCAAGAGACCACTTGATATTCATATTCAGTAAAAAGTCTGTGATTCGACTTCTAACTGTGCTGTTCGACAACGAGACGGACTGTAATTTCGAGGCCACGTCGTCGCCGCATAGCATGTCAAAATGGCTGCAGGCTTAACGGGGTCGATTTCGTTCGACAACACTGCATAACACAACACACATCGTGGCTTTGCAGCATGATAGAAGTGAATCCCAAACCTAAAAATGTTTCCTTGTACGAATACTTACTCGTCCTTAAACGCTAACTGTTACATCTCCAAGTTCAGTTTCGCATGATTAACTTGTCCTATTATTTCCCGTGCTACGACGTTACAATCGCCATGTGCGTGACAATAAAGTTGGAAGCCTATTGTCGTGTGTATATATGGCAATGATTGGTTCATTTTACTGTACAACGTGGGCGAGTGAGTTGACTTTACTACTGCAGTTTACTTAATGCAGTAATAGTTCGTTTGGGCAGCATTGAATCGCCACAGCGCGACCCATTTTTTGTACCTGCGCGACCCATGTTTGGGTCGCGACCCATACTTTGAGAACCACTGTCCTAGAGGCATGTGGAAGTGTCACGCTGTATGTTCGTGCCGTTTAGACCAAACGATTGAAGCAAGTGTTGTGCGAATGTATTGTACTCAACTTTTGCAGACTTACGTACATACAAAATGAATATACAGAAGCAACTACAGGACGCGCTCTTGTGCAGGGAAATTCTAGATGAAATTAGGCTGATATGATGGGAAAGTTTTGTGTTTAGCTTCGTAATGACGTTTAAAGGTACTAGTTTTGTAATGATTGGGCGAAGCTTGACAGATAAGAGACGCAGGTTTAAACTTTGCAGTTATTGCTAGTAGAAGCTGCAATACAAATGTAAAATGCTTTTAATGTCAGCCCTGACTTACAGCTTAAATCTAATTTTCGGTTGGTTTCGGAATGTAAATTGGTTATGACAAACAGTCAGTCTATTGTTAATACGTGATAGAATGCATATTATTTTAATGTTTTATCATCTGGTCAAACAACTGTAAGACTGTAGGATGCATGTGCAGCACCAAAGAGCGGCATGCATCTCGGGAGCCGCAGTTTGGCCACCCCTGTTCTAGATAATTGAATATGGCATTTTGTGTACCATACATCTGCTGCAGGAGCCTTCCCAACAATTGAATTAGCATTACTGCTGTAGCTGGTTCTAATGTGTTGAGACTTAGTTCTAATGCAGAGTCGATCTAAAACAAGTATTTTATCTGTTATAAGTTGGAACAAACCACGAGGCTGGGTTGGCTGACATGTGGGAAGCTTGAAAGCAATTGCGTTTAAAAACCTTTAAAAAACGTTTGAAAGCCTTGGGGTCACCAATGAAGCGGTCGAAGCACATTGCACACCAGCGCCACCTCTGAGTCATGTAAGAAAGGAAGCAACACGAAGCAGACATTTATAGAGGATGGGCGATTAAAGAAAAGGGCAAATGGCGTGCTTCAATACAAAGGATAGAACACCCTAGTGAGGTTGCTTCTACATAGTGCTTTTAAATTGACTGACTGTTACAGAGATATGAAATAATGAATCGCACATTTTCAACCATTATTCTTTTTCTATGCCTATGCCATTACTTTCTGTTTAGCTTTTTTTTCTCTTTTTATAATATTTTCCTTTTTTCTGCCTAATTTATCTCCAATTATTTGCATAGGAAAGTGGCATAGATTCAATGCAACCGGAAAGCTAGGGCCGGTCAAGGGTAGGGCCTCTACATAGTGTAAAAAATGCTGATAGCAGTTGAATGGGTGTTAATACCTTTTTTATAAGCATTAATGGTTACTGCTAAAAAACATCTCTGGTGATCAAAAAGCAATTTGGTTTTTCTAATTTGTGCCAACTTCTTCCAGTTTATAGTTCGTCACAAATTTATCCCAAGTATGTAGGATACAATACATTTTTGTGACTTTTTTGCCTCAAATTTTAAACAAACTTTCTCCACCCCAGGAGAGTGAATCTGGGACTAAGGTTTCGTCTAGCTATGGTTGGATACAAAATGATGATGAAGATCAAAGTGACTTGTTTACAGTGAAACCAGATCGACAGCCAGACCAGGTTTGTATTTAACCTTTTATGTTTTATTTTCATTTGTTTAACACTGGTTTGTTCCTTTTTCTGCTCAAGAAAAAGTGCTTCAAGCTTTAAATCTGAAATATGTGCATCATAAGCATGAAAATAAATATGCCATAGAACAAACTCTCCGCCAGTAATTCCTTATATTTGTTCAGCTATAACTTGCATTTAACTTGTAAGTGGCCAGTTTGGTTATTCAGCTATACTTGAACAGACTATGTAAGTTGCTGCACATAGTTTAAATTGACGAACTAACAATTAAATTGACGAACTAACAATTATGAATACAAGACCTTCACCTTACTGAGCATGCTTTGTGATTGTGGGAAAAGCATTAGGATTGTGGACATAAGTGACTGTCGATTCTTGACTGTTCAAAATATTATGTGCGTTCAATTTATATTGTGCAGTAATAATTAATAATTAAAAGGTCCAGCCCATTGAAGAGCAACCAACTGTTCAAACCAAGCAGCAGAAAAAAACAAAGACAAAGATTGCCGAAGCAAAACGGCAATTAAAAAAAGGAATGAAGTTAAACCAAAAAATAAAATTTGATGAATCAGGAGATGTAAGTTATTGAATAACGTAGTTATGAATGCAGATATTAGGGTAAATCATGTTGGAAAACCTAAATAAATTAAATTTGCTAAAAGCTCTGTGACTTGACTAAAAACTCTACAGTTAAGTCTGCATTTCAATTGTTATATATAACTTTGGGTATGTCACTTTGAAAAACAACTTTAAAAACAATCTCACAATATAACTTAGATTTTCTTACCTAGCTTAATGTACCGCGTTCTTGGTCACTGTTCTTATGTACATGTGTTCAAAATAAATTAGCTAATTGTGTTTTTGTAAATACTTTCACTGAATGTTTGCAGGTTGATGAAGTTTGGCCTTACAATGTTTCAAATGAAACACAGTCCCTGGATTTGGATTCGGAAGGTAATATGAAATAGATGTGGTCAGGTTTAAATTAGAGATCTACCGAATATTCGGTTTACCGAATTTGGCAAGTTTTACAAAGATTCGGTTTCAGGCGAACAATTTGTTGCGATTCGGCCGAAACCGAATCTTTTACGAGCACAAATTTAAAGCGTAAAAAGTGTCTTTTTAGCCTTACAAGGTACCGCACAATCTTTCAAACTAAGCCACGACTAAAATCGCATAAAGTATTGTGATTTTTAATGCATTGCTGTTTTTCGCACTGCCGAATATTCGGTTTTGGCCGAACCGAAATTTAGCCGACTCGGTTCATCTCTAGTTTAAATGAATCAATTGCTAGACAGTCTGCACTGGTGACTATATTTTTATGTAATCTCTTGATTCTACTCATCAAAGTCTATTATTTTGAGCAGTTTTTGACAGACTTGGACAACTAGATTTTTTTGGTTTGTCAAATTAGATTAGAATTAAAATTAGAGCATCTTATTTTTTTACAAATTAGATTAGAATTATCATTTTCTCAAAAATCAGAAATTAAACTAGAATTCTAGAATTAGGTTTAAGCCAGCCGACTTTCGTGCGTTTCAAATTTTAACTTGATTTGCACGCTTATATAATTCGGCGTGTCGAAAACGCGTTCAAACGGAGCTGATGTGGCCCTAATGTCAAGTGGTTCTCAGCAGCATAAATTTGAAAATGGTCCGTTACTATGAACAAAGATTTTCGTAATGCTCGAATTTGTTTGCATCGGTGGACGGTTGCAATTGTACTCGACCTTCGCGATATACGCAGCTACCTCGGTTTTCACATTTGTAGAAACTACTGGTTTTCATAATCTGATTATGTTAACTTGAACTTTTACGCATAATCCTCTTTCATCTGGCATTGACTGTGTTCCTTTTTATTACCAGATTATATCATGCCAAACAGTCAACGAGGTAGTGCTTACAATTTATAAATAAAAATTGTATAGGTGCTGTTCGTCACAGTGCCAAATTTAACTGAAAAACTTTCAGAGATGTAGTTTGGTCTTGTTTATTACGTGGTTTTGTGCGCTTTGGATACGAAACACATGCTGGTATCATATGCCTAAAATGACGGTGGACAAACTAGCGTTTTTGGGAAAACTGTGAATTAGATTAGAATTAGAACTTACTCGATATTTCCAAGTTAGATTAGAACTAGAATTACCGCCATTTTGCTCTGATTTGCCAAATTAGACAACTAGAACTATCTAATGTCCAAGTCTGGTTTTTGAACAAGCTTTAAATCGTTTCTAAAAATTTTTCCAGCACATGCACTCTAAATATTGTTGAAACTGATTGTATACCTCAGCGAAACAAAAGTTTTAACAACTAAAAGTTGCTTTATTTTGCATGCAAATGTAAAAAAAATCACTGAAACGTACTGGCTTATCTGGGACACTTAGAAAAAGGCACTGCTTAATTTTTTTAGCAACAGTCACACCAGTCAAGTCAGGTATGCTGTTGGTTGGTCTTGTTGGACGTTTGTGTCGGAGATCAGTGTCACATTCAAAAATATGAACGTTGGCTACGATAAGATTAGATTATCCTATCCTGTGCAACAATTTTGACAAACGTATTTCAAACTCCGAATCCGAAAAGCCGATGGTAAACTATCAGTTTTTTGCCACTTGGCAATTCCACCTCATCTTGACTCCGTCTACTCCAATCCCTTCGTCGCGTCACTTAAACGTATGGGTGGAGGACGTTACATATATTGTCAGTCTTGTTGCTCTGCCACCTTCATTAGGTAGTTAATCTGGTTGTATGTTTTTCAGCAATAATATCCTTGCGTTTTCAGTTTCTTTACAAGGTTGTATATTTATTATTTAACCACGTTTTTGGAAACGTCCGGCAAAAATCTGCGGTTTGAATGAGTTGTTTCCGCTTGGCTACCGCGCGGTTGGAGATCGCGACAGGTCACCATAACCGCATTGCGATTTGCAAAATGCGGTTGGAATAATTTGTCAAACGTTTGCATGGCTTCATAATTTTGACATCGAATGAAATCTAGAAACGGTACTTAGGTTTTGATAGTTCAAGCAAAACGTTGTTGTTGTTGTTGTTGTTGAAAATAATGTATTACGTGCTGCTCATTCGTTTAATAATGTTAGTAGGTCAAATGGCGTATATATTAAATCGTTAAATAGGATATTAAATATACAAATTTACAATATGTAAGTTAGGAAAGCCACACAAAGATTCTCTTCACATATTTTTTCTGTTGCAGATGGAATAGATATAGAAAAGGCCAAGCTGGAAATGGCCAGTAGAGATGCGAAGGATCGACTGAAACACAAGCAACGTGTACAAGAAAAGCATAAAGAAGCCAGAAAGTTGGCGAAACAAAACCGTCGCCAGGCGCAGTCGGCAAAGGTGGGTTAGTTTAGGGTTACCATATTTTATGATACACAATCCCTGACAAAATTGATCTCGGTTGCGTTAACCCAGTTTTTCTCAAACTTTTTTGTTAATTTTTTTAAACGGTCCCTGCCATTATTTCGATGGCTCGTGGTCCGTAAGCCTGAATGTGTATTTCAGAAAAACGAAAGTTAATTGCAGGATTTTAGCTAGTTATGCAAGATTGCGCATAACATTGATCCAAATCTGACATCACAGACAAGACAAAAAAACATTACGATTGTGCGCGAACAATTGCATTTTTGTTAGTTGTCATGTAATAAAGCCTATTGTTTATTGCAATGGAGACGGTCGATTCTCACTTTCACTTTGATTTAAACTTATTCAGGTGCACAAACTGACGCCAAATAAGAATATAGAATTGCTTCCACCTCTTCGTGGTCCCCGCAAAATGCCCCAGCGGACCCCAGTTTGAGAACCACTGCGTTAACCTTTCTTTGCGATCCAAACACTTCTATTCCGGAATAAATTTAGAATATTCGGAAGTCACATGGACGGCGACACGAGAATACGTTAGATACGATACTTTGATCCTTGTCAATAACTTAAGCTAAGCTCACTACTCTTACTATCCTTGAAGCAATAAGCACATATATCAGGGGTCGCCACTCGCCAACCTTTACCACTCTAAAAACCATTCGGACCAATTTCACACAAAAACAAACAACGGGAGCCACAAAGACCTTTTTAAATTTGAAATAAAATGCCACTGTAAAAACGTTTTTATGTCTCACGACATTCGACTTTTTGTTGTTAATTAGTTCCTTGCACAGTAGGTACACAGTTAAAGCAAATAAAAAAAAATATTTCTTAAATTCCTGACTTTTAAGTAGATTTTAACATTTCTCCTTGACGCAGATTTAAACACTAAATTCCCTAACATGTCAGGGAAAATCCTGACGTATGGCAACCCTAGGTTAGTTAAGCTAAAATGTAAACAGTGAATCTATAAATCACAGTTGAGGATTTGATTTCAATGCCTTTGCGACACCAATCTCGTATGTTTGATAAAAAAATGATTACTTATATTTAATTTATTCCTTGGTATGTAAGTTGCCCAAGTTACAACTCTATGATTTACAGCGTGTCCGTCCTTTATTTCCAGTCACGCTTCTTTGGTTTTGCAAACATATTTTGTGTGTGATTAGAGGTAATTGGAGCGAAATGTTAACCATGTTGACATGGCTTGGTGTTCAATGTAGGCGTGTTTTTGTCAAATATTTGATTACTCTGTAAATATTTTTTAGTAAAACGTTAAAAAATATTTTAAACTTTACTTAACATTATAGGAATCGCGCTCCAAAGCTGAAGAAGACCCGGTATTTTTGGGTGGTGCTGATGATGATATTGCTTCGTCTGATGACACTGAACTCGATTCTGATCAGTCAGTTGACGAAGAAGACTTTTACCCGCCCAAAAAGCAGCCGCGAATTGCGAAACAAACGGAAATTTCTGCTGGTTTCAGCCTTGCCGATGAAGAAGACTTGGCGATGCGTCTGTTAACAAAGTCCAGTAGTTTGAACTGACACCAGCGCAATAAAATAAACCAAACGAAAACCCAAGCATAGTGGTGTCGTCTGTTTTTACGATACATTACTGATTTTGCACAAAGACAGTTGATCTCAAGATAATTTATGCAATGTGATATTACCAATGTCTCAGAATTTTTTCCATATTTAAGTGGTACGCACCAAAGTTCTGGTTAAATCCTAGAGTAAAACAGTTTAAGAAACACTGCTTATAGCATTTCTTGACCCAGAATATTTAAACCTGAAAATTTTTTCCAACCACTTACACATTATTTTAATTTAAAGTTTAATCGGTTGTGTTACATGACTAAAAAGCGTAGCCCACCGCCCACCTAATTATATTATATGTACAAGAAAACACCAACAACAAATATTGATATTCTACAGTGTTTTATTGACAACTGCCCCGACTACACACAAACACACTTAAACTGCAAAAAAGTTATCCCTACAAGTGCTGTCATACAAAATCTTAATCATAAAAAAAGTACAAATTTTACGACATGAAATACAAAAAAGGTAAATTTAGGTTATAAAAAGTGCAATGGTTTTGATAAATTAAATAAACAACAAGTTAGGTAGGATTTTATCCTGTTGTGAAGAACAAAATGTGTTAGTACCTTGCAGGCTTTATGTGACTAGAAGATGACAATAATAGTCTACACCAGGGGCGGGCAACTTCTCCAGTCGGCGGGCCTGATATGGGAAAATGAAGTACTTGGCGGGCCGGATTCCTGAATCGATATATTAATCGCGTATTTATCCAGTGATTTAAAACGGATTTTTGACCACCTAAACTAAATACAATCAAGAACGTCGCAATTACAATACAGTCCAAACAATCTAACTGATATAACATAAAATTATTCACCACAGCAAATTTAATGCATACACCACAGACTTAGATACTGCTGAAACACTAACTAGGCTACACGTGTGGAAACAAAGGAAACCGTGAAAGCAGGCCACACACAAGGTTGGCAGTTATGTCGTAACAATGGATGTATGGTGCGATGGTTACAACGGCGGGAAAGTTTTTTGCTAGTGGGGAGCGTTACTGTCCGTTACAACTATAATTTGACGGAGTAAGCAAGTAGTAGGGGATTGCGGCAGAATGTGGCTGCGGGCCACATTATCATGCAAGACCAGAAACTGTCTGCGGGCCGCTCAAAATCCCGTCGCGGGCCGGATCTGGCCCGCGGGCCGTATGTTGCCCACCCCTGGTCTACACCTATATAAGTGTCACTAGCAGATATTTATATGTGTGGTTAGTTACTCTGTTTATTAGAGTAAGCTGCGGCTAGTTCAAACTGTTGGCAAACTTTGCAATATTTCGGAAAACAAAAAGTGTTTAGTTCAAAAGTAATGTACAGGCAGTTTAATATGAAATTTGGAATTTTAAACTTTAGCTACAAAGCTGCATATTGCACTAACATACAACATACAGTTTAGCAATCTACTAGCATTATGCAGCAAAAGTATCAGTTACAACAATTAAATAGTGTTATAATCAGGTTTCTTGGCTGAACAAAGGAATTTCCATGCAATAAGAATAATAACCACCAGAGCTGCACAGAGAGCAAAACCTGTAAAGATAAAAACATTTTTTTATTTCTTTAAATTGCAAAACGTTAAATATTGTTTTAAAAGCATTTATTGTGTTACAACTAACAAAAGTCCACAAAAACTGGCTTTCAACCTTTTTGAAACCATGACCCACAAAAAACCTGCTAATGCTGCTACCAAATCAGCGATTCACATTTATTTAATGAACATGCTGACATTTTTTTACAAATATAACTAGAAGGGTGGCTTAGCACATATTGCCCTTGCATATACACTACAACACATATTTTCTACACTTATTTTATATTGGGTCCCATATCATCCATTGTCTTTTATAACCTTGGTTGTTTCTGCAAGCAAAAACTCATGGGTCCCCCACACATGCATAGTTGTAAAGAATACATTTCAAGAGATAACCATGAGAAAGGTGGGTGTTGTAAGGTAAAACACACTGTGCATAAATAAATATGCTTTATGGAGTACAAACTATTCAAATTCATTTATACATTTTTGAAGGTTTTTCTATTTCATGGTCTATCTGAGAAAAAGGCTAAAACACAACAATCAGCTCCTATAACACAAATCAGCGCGAATTGCACATGACTGTTGGGGGCTAGTGGAGTAAATTAGGGATGCGCCGAGCCGAGCCAGAACCCGAGTACTCGGTACCGAGCATCGCTATTTTTGATGCTCGGTGCTCGGCCGAGCAGTTGCACAAACTGACCCGAGCATTAAATTTGCATATTCATGCCCAGCTAACATAGGTAACTAGTGTTCGAAAGGGTGTCTATGAACAAAAACAAATGATTTTTTAAATGTACTAGATTGTGGAAAAACGTGTACTTCTGAGGCCTGTACAGCTTAATACACCGCTGGTGACGTAAGAGGCCTTGTAGAGCTAAAACAATAATGCACCGAGCATGCTCGGCCGAGCACCGAGCATTAACGTGAGATGCTCGGTGCTCAACCAAACAGAACATTTGCAATTTTGGCACATCCCTAGAGTAAATGATAGAGCTACAGGGTTGAACACAACGATCAACACCTATAAATGGTGCACTGTACAAGCTATGTAAATTTCATTCAATTCTGACATTGTTTAAAAAATTGACCCATTTTTGGGGGCTAGTGGGGTAAATGTTGGGGCGACAAAGTTGAACATAACATACAACAACTATAAGTAGCACACTCTATAACAGGGGTGGGCAAACTACGGCCCGCGGACCGCATGCGGCCCGGCAAAGGATCTCATGCGGCCCGCCAAACGTTAGTAAATTTGAAAACGCTTACTGAGCACCGCTAAATAGTATCATGAGCATAGGCGTAGAGTTTTAAAAGATACCCGAGTGCGACTTGCCGATACCTACCAGATGCAGTATCCGTTCCCGTACCATACTTTGGGACTAAACAGATATTTTTAACGTGCTGCAGCCTGTTGTTTCTGCCACACAATTTCCTAGTTCAGTTTCGGACGTTTGGTTAAGGTCTTTTGTACGCATCTACGTGCTGAATAGACGATTTGCAGAATGAGCAATTTTAACATCGATTTAGTTTTTAGGTAATTTGTTACGGCGTGGAATAAAAGTAAAAACAATTTACGGTTTCAAATGCAGCCTACTTTACACTGTTGACACCAAAACTTTGTTCACCTTGGATCAAGTTTAGGCCGTTGCAGTACTTTGCAAACGGACATTAAACACGGCTATAAAATCGTTACCCGCACAACACCTAAAGATGGATACAAAAGGAAGTTAATTAACAAAAACACGTAGTGCAGCCTATGTTGCAATAAATGCCTGTTCGTTTTAAAAAAATACAATTGATGCGTTTCAATGTTTGCACGATCAATGGATGTTTGCACGATCAAATACAAACGTATTTGTATTTTGCTGGAAACATATGTTAATATTTTGGGTTAATATGCGGCCCCCTGACATTTAGAACTTTTGAATGCGGCCCTTGCACTGAAAAGTTTGCCCACCCCTGCTCTATAAGCTGTCCAAATTTCATCCAATTCGGACAATGTTTAACAAATTCACCCTTTTACGGGACTAGAGTGGTAAATATTGGGGCTACAGGGTTAAACAAAACAATTGACACCTAAAAATGACAAATTATACAAGCTGTCAAAATTTCATCTTATTCCGACACCTTTAAACAACTTACCCATTTTAGGGGTTAGTGGGGTAACTGATGGGGTTCAACACCCAAAAGCATAAAATATTAAATCACGATGATCCATTCACCAGTCATGTAAAATTTTACCCAATTCTGACAATGTTTAAAATTGTGACCACTCGAGGTGTTATTAGCAACATTTGTCAATGCTTCTGACGTCATAAGGCTGTTAACACCCCTCTGACTGGCATGTGCAAAAACCTCCAGCAAGTAATGCACAAACACAAGTACCATATGTACTGGTGCCTTTATTACACTATTACACCACAGAAATCTTTCGTTTGTGGTGCGCAGCAACATACAAAAACGTTTTACACTTTGGCGTCTAGCGGGGTACATACTGGGGTTATCAAGTCAAACGAAGCAGGGGACACATCTGCATAACTATATCTACTATCTGTGAAAGTTTCATCCCAATTCATCAAAGTTTTCATGCCAAAAGTGCATGGACAAACTTCACCGGAGAAAAAAGAAAAAAAAACTGAGTGAAATCAAGATGCGTCCCCTTCAGGGAAGGGGACCCATAATTAAACAGAGAAATATAAGATTTAGTCAGCACAACTAACTTAGATTTAAGCGTTTTGAAATAGACACAGAAAGAAACTAATCCTCCTACACAAATTTAACACTTGTTTTTTAAAGTATTATTGAGTTTTTTAAAGTATATATATAAAAATAGATGTAACCTATACAAAAAGTGCTTGTGACCATAATGGGGTTTGCGACCCACAGGTTAAAAAACAGTTGTACTAAATACTGCATGATATCCCATGTAACCGCATGGTAAGCAGTTTTAATCGACATAAATAGACTTCATGCAAAGATTATAACTTTCGGATGTTTAAATGTGCTTGCTGATGAGTTTGGGTCAGGGTTTGTAATTAAAGTAACACTACAATCTGGTTTTGTTTGTCCTTATTAGAACTCATTTTCTCACGTTCTTTAAACCATGTGCCATACTGTGCAGTTTAACATGCGGTATGCAGTAATTTGTACCAACAATTAAAAAACCCATGTTTTACAGTTTTGCTAGTTTACATATGCAACCAACAAATATATTTTTCATTTCATAAACAATATTCTTTCTCCTTCTAACATTTCCTCCTGAAGGAGTAACTCATGTGAATACCCCAAAGCAAACAAATTCAAACAAAAGTCGTTAATAACACTTAAAAATTATACTCAACACTGTCAAATTACCTCCGAAAAAGCTTCCAACATCAAAACCTTTATAGAGTGAACTTTTTTGGGTGGTAGTAGTATGTATTCCAGTGGTAGTGGTACTTGCAGGGGGTGTGGTGGTGGAACCATTAATCGTTGTAGATGGTGATATGATGGAAGTAGTTTGTGATGCGATAGTTTCTGGTACAGATGAAGCAGATGAGGTTGTATCAGATTCTGTTGTTGAGGAGTCAGAAGGGCCTGAAATTGTAGGCTTGCCTAAAAAAAAAGAAAGGGTAAAAGGGCAGTTCTGTTAAAGAAGTTTATTGACAAAAAACATGGATGAACTTGTTAAGTCTTCATACCTTGTCCTTCGCAGGTTGGGACCATGCACAGAGAAAAAACGATGCTAACCACAAAAACAAACTGTGTATTCATATTTTTCGACTATCACCACCAACAAACTTAAAATCTGCATGATACAATAAGTACATATCTATTGGTGACATAAAAATTTGAATTAAAGAGAGCAAAAAATGACAAAAATCCTTACAAAATAACTTGTATATATTGGTCACATTGGCACCTGCTAGCTGCTACCAACAAATCATGTATTTCTGAATCCTAAACCATTTGGACTGTGTGACTAAAGTCAAATTCGTTTTTTAACAACAGTGACATGAGTCAAGAGTGTCAAGTTAGGTATGCTGTTGGTATTGATGGGGAATAATGTTGACACAAGACACGTTGGTGCATCAGATTATTTAACCACATTGACTTTTAAAGATAACGCCAGTGCCACAGGCACAGACCTACAAGAAAATGAGTAGCCCTGTGGATTTACGTTTTCGTCGTTTCGTGTCGAAGATCAGTGTCGCATTAAAATACAGGACTAAATGAACGATATTTATTGAACGTTTTGTTCAATAAGATTAATTTAACCTATACTGAGCAACACTTTGTGACAAACGTATTTAAAACTCCGAATCTGAAGAACCAATGGTAAACTATCAGGGCATCAGTAATCAGTATCATATTTTGCCACTTGGCAATTCCACCTCCTCCTGGTTCCGTTTAATTTCTTCGTCGCGTAACTTAAACGTAACATTTAGTAGATTTCAAATGTTAAAAAAATCACAAAAAAAGCTATCGTCATTGCTTTAGCTGCACACAACGGCATGATTAAAAGTCCATTCTTCGCCTACTACCAGCCAGAATTAACGTTGTTGCAAGAACAAAATTTCGAATTTAATTTTAAATGTAACAGGTGGACACACCTAACCTGTAACAGGTGGAAAACAAAATTCAACACAAAAAAAAAACAAAAAAAAATGTTTCAAATTTGTAAGTTATCAGGTATAGACACATGTAGCCTACTTTAGTAACTTTCGGAACAAGGTGGCAGCAATATCGTCCTTGTTTAATTGACCAACAGCAGTTAGCCAGGACCACATTATTCCCTCTTCCCTGACACGTTTCGTTTTACTGATATCCTGTTGGAACCTTTCAGCTTAATTCTCATCATTTATATCCCCTTCGTTTCAAGGGAAGTGTAGCTTTATACTCATTTTCGTACCGAATTTTTCAGACCGCTTAATAACTTAGTTATGTACTCTTTCTAATAATTTCAGTCCCAATTGTACTGTTTTTGTCCATTACTGCAATATTCCAGTCAACATTAGGTAAGTGGAGTCTATTGCTTGTCCTAAACCCCCAAAGCCACATCGAAGTGTGCAAGATATGCACATTTGATACAGATCTTTTTTTCTTTCTTTTTAGTTGTGTTGTATGGGTATTCACCAGTAATGTAGCATAAAACATCTTGGTAATTCAATGCAACACCTTATAGATGACCTCGTCACTATTAATTTTAGTTTTACCACCTTGCTTTACTAGTCTGAAAATCACTCCATAAAACACATATAGTTTAAAGTTACCGCTAGCCTGCACCAACCATTTTTAGACAGAGCATAGGCATAGAACGCATATTCATGCTATCAAACTGACTGCACTGTGGGAAATTGATGTGTATAATGTAATAAAACTTTAACAAACACATAAAAGCATGATTTTAAAGTCATTGAATCAATATGGTCATAAATTTTGATTTTGTAAATAACTTAAAAAGTTGATCTGAAGAAAACCGTAACGATTTTTGAAATCAGCACCCCAAAATTAGTCAATATCAGTTTTAACATTAAAGACACCAAAAATTGTGTTGGCCAGTGTAGTCGTTTGCGCTCAGAAGAAGTTCATGAAAAACATTCGGGTTTAAGTTGAGAGCTTAGAGAAGATCTCCACAGAATAACTTCGCTCTCAAGGTTATCTAAACAATACAAGCGCTCAATCTCACCTAACTTGGTTGGTTTGATTGGTGGAATGATCGATAGCAAATTAAAAAAATTAGGAATTGTCACTAAATCGTTCTTGAAGCGAATTACTCAGACCTTCTATGTAAGGAAATAAAAAATATATACACTGCACGATAAAAATACTGCGGTCCAGATTCTGCGTTGACGTTGTCGCGACAAACTTGTTTCTCAGCTATTCTGGGTGTTGTCAGCTGTTGTATATTTAATACTTCGCAAGCTTCTTTGTAAATATCCAACGCAGTGTCCGAGTTGATGCGGTTTTGCGATAGAACGTTCTGAAAAGAAGTGATCAAGTTTTTGCTCCGACAGCCTGAAGCTTCCGCGAAAACGGTTCAATGAATGCCGAAAATCGCCCAATCAAACACACGGCGTAAGTAACTCGAGGCTTTTCCAGAGCACATTTTAACAAAAATGCTTTTGCTCTTATCACCGGTGGAATCACACGGCTCCGAATGAATCGAGTATACGTTTAAAATTACACATGAAGATTCGGATGCTTTTGTATTTTTCGGACCATGACGATCCATCACCGCCCTGTCCGACCTGTTTCTGTAAATCCAATCGTGTTCTGCACGGTAAGGTGAGACAAAATACTTGTAGAAATGGATTCTGCCGAAACCGAGTTCATTTCAACAAAACCGACGATCAATCAATCAATTGTTGATTTGTTTCAGCGCAAAAGCATAATCATAGGTCAGGTGACATATAGGTAAACGTGTGAAATAAGGGTTGAAACAAAAAGGGTGCAGCTGGAACCACAATTGGCTATTTTTTAAAAGCTGACCCTATCTATTTGATGGTGAATTTTTAGTACAAATTGTAAACACAAGAAGAAAAAATATAAAGTAAGCACTGCGTGACAACCGTTTTAAATGCATCGAGTAAATAATAAACATGAACACATGTGAAAATATGACAATAACAGTAGTTTAGTTTGCATTTCTTCAGGCAGTAATCGCACACCTGTCTGGAGGGATAATTAGGAAGCGGTAATGGGGTCGCGTAAGTAATCAAGACCATAACACCCCGTGGAATGTAAATAATGCACCACGTGGTGTGGTGCATGCCAATTGAACAGCTAATCTTGGGAATTTATAGAATGACAGTCATGACGCTGTTATTCATGAAAGCTTTTAATCCAGTTTTTTTGTTAGTTAATTTATTGGGTAGTTTATTCCAAACTGTGGTGCACTTGTATCTGAGAGTATTTTGGGCTCGGCTTAAAGAAACTTGGGGAACGACAATTTTTTGTGTTGTGGCACCTCTTGTTGCATGTTTATGTATTAATGAAGTGAAAGTGAAAAAGTTGTCGAAAGCCGGAGGCAGTCTTTTGTGTACAAACTGAAACGCAAATTTTGCCAATTCCATGTTGTGCATGTCGTATAATTTGAGAATGTTAGTTTTTTTGTACAACTTGTTAGTTGAGGTTCGAAGAGGGCTGTTGGTCATGATTTTTAAAATTCTATTTTGCATAACTGACAGTTGGTGTATGTTTGTTTTGTTTGCAAAACCCCAAGAGAGTAATCCATAAAGGAGGTGTGGGTGCACCAAGGAAAAATAAAGACAGCGTAGCGTTGATGATTGCAGATAATGTCTTAGCTTGGAGAAAACTCCTGCAGCTGAAGCAATTTTATTTCGGATAAAGTAGATGTGTTCAGTCCAAGACATTTTCTCATCAAAAATCACACCCAGATATTTTAGTGACTTTACTTTTTCCAATTCCTTACCATTTACAGTGATTCGCAGATTGAAGGAAACGGATTGCGGAGAAAACATCATATATTTGGTTTTTGTGTGATTGAGGGACAGTTGATTGTCTCTCATCCACTTGTCAAACTTTGTCAGTTCTTCATTGACGGTCATCTGCGGTGTTGAAATGTTATGATTGGACATCCAGAGACAGGTGTCATCGGCAAACAAACGGTTTTCGAAGTTGGATGCAGTCGGAAGGTCATTAATGTAAATTAAAAAGAGCAGAGGGCCAAGGACTGAGCCTTGCGGTACGCCACATGTCAAGTAGCAAAATGGTGATCGGTGTCCTGAAAAGCAAGTGCTTTGTTGTCTTCTATTTAAATAACTTCTGAGAAACATGTTTATGTGTCCACGAAAGCCATAATGTTCAAGCTTTTGAAGTAATACTTCATGATTGACTGTATCAAATGCTTTAGCTAAGTCTAGAAATATAGCACAAGTGTGAAGTTTTTTGTCCTTTGCTGCAACTAAGTTGTCATGAATTTCAGCAATTGTTAAACTTGTGGAGTGTAAAGGCCTAAATCCATTTTGATATTTTGTTAATACATGATATTTTTCCAAAAAGGTTGCCATACGCTTGTATATAAGTTTTTCGAATATTTTAGAAAATATAGGAAGTAAGGAGATGGGACGATAATTTCCTAATTGTTTGGCACAACCTGCTTTGAAAAGTGGAATGACTTTGGCGATTTTTAAGGAATTTGGAAATGAACCAACCTGAACTGCATCATTAAAAAGTGTGCAAAGAATCTGTGAAAGAGCAGGAGCTGCAAGCTTGATTAGACGGATTGGAATTTCGTATGGACCTGTGGATTTTTTTTCGTCGAGGTTATGGATGATATTATACACTTCAGTTGTGCATACATCATGAAACTGAAATGAGTTCGACATGGGATTGTGAAGATATGACTTGGGTAGAACTGTTGCAGGTACAATGCCAACCCCTGTGGCCAAACAGTCGGACGAAACTCTCATACACTTCTGTAGCTTTCGTGTATCTCAAAACAATGCTTAGCTGTTTCTTTCCTGATATATCACAAGACTCATCGGCTGTTACAGAAAAAAAAACGATTGGTTGACATCAGTGACTATGTCTTGAACAATCATCTTTTGCTAAACCCAGAATTTCATTTTGTATCGTCGGGCTAGTGTATTTTTATTACCAGCCATGTGAGTTAAATGCCTTTTTAAAGTTTCGTCCCCGGCGTCGATGCGAAATTTAACAAGGTTCAAGGTTCAAGTTTCCGTTGTCTACCGAATGGCCTCGCAAAGATATGTTATTTGAAGCACAGAACATCACCGTTTTAACAATGGAAGCGATTATGTTTCGATTTTCCTTCATTTGTCTGGAATATACTGAATCCAGGCTCGCAGATACATTTTGGTTAGTTTCCATGCTTCTAAAGTTGCTTGTCGATGGTAACTAGCATCTCGATGAGCAACAGCTTTTTCGATGAATTTTTTGAAGTCAGTGCAAGGTTTGTTAACAAAAGCAGCATTAGTGAGATTGCCATGTTTTGAACGCGCTTGCATCAGAACACGTATCTTGCACAAACCGCCCCCATCAGAGTATTGAGTGTAGACCAGAGGTGTCCAACTCGAACACACCGCCGTGCCAATTTTGGTTTCAAAATATACTCGCGTGCCAAAGTTTCGTACTGTTTTCAAACCATGTCTTAAACGTCTTAACGGTGCGGGCTCAATCCGTATTGTTACGTCGTTTTCGCCAACTGTTGTAAACATAACTTTGCCCAGCAAAACGTATAACAATTGTCCTGTGACGCAACAGTTAGTGTTCCATTGCGTGACAATTAATGTTCCAATGCGTGACGTCAATTGCCTGTGTACTGTGTATGTTGCAATCATTTGTAACTTGCCTCGTGGTGTACGTTTGTGAACTGCTGACAGGCATAATTTGAATTGAAGCCATTAATCTAAACTCTGATACCTTTATTTTAGCAGCTAGAAAGTATAAATAAATTGCTGAGTTTGATAAAGCTGCATTTGTGAATCATTTTGCTGGTAAGTTTGGCTTTGTACTGTAATGTGAAGTTTTGTTCTAAACCTGTAAATGTTTGGTTGTTTGTGCAGGATTTGTTCGGCCTTTAAAGCATCATTTAATACCAAAACCCCTGTGGCCAAACAGTCGGTATGTTTACTTATTGCGTGTTATATTGTGATTCATGCTTTATATACTTTCGTTTTTCTTGTGCAGAAAACCCGGATTCGACAGAAATTATAAACGAATTGTCGTTCTTGGTGTCCGCGTTTTACTTAAGCCACCTTGTGTGACGCTTGCGTGAGGGGACACGCAAAAGAAAGCGTTACATAAAAGTTTTTCGACTGGCCGATTGTCAATTATTCAGTACCAACGCAATCACGACAAAGATGGCAGCAGACGACCCCGAATTCCAATTAGACGACGTGAACCAACGCTCGGAAGAATGGGTCGAAGCGAGTGTTCACTCCTTCCGTGGTGGCGAACCCTCTACTTCGAATCCGCTGGAGAATGTAGCGCAACGCTCACCATCAGTGGATGGTTCGGTGATAAGTAGCGTGCACACGTTATCTAGTTCGGCTATCTTAGAAATGAAGCGGAGATCGAAATTAAAACTGCAAAATTTACGTCTGCAAATACAGCAGAACTATGAGTTACAGTCTATCCAGAGGGAAAAGAAACGTGTTGAACGCGAGGAAGAACTTCGCCGACGTGAAGAGCGACAGAAGTTAGATGAGATAGAAAAGGCTATCCGATTCAAGCATGCACTTCGCATGGCAGAGCTGGAAGTGAACTCCTACGAGGAAGACCCCCGTTGAAGTACCCCTATCTGTTCCACTGGTAGGATTAGATACGGCAGTAACACAGCCCTTGGTTACAAAGTCCGACGAACCAAGTAAGTCTGTTCCGCCACCTATTAAACCCAGAAAGCTAGGTTTGAAGCCCGAAGCCACTCCGTTCGTGCCCACATGTTGTTGTAATTGTGCAAACACCAGTAGTGTTGTTGGCGAAGTCCGCGAATTGTCAATATCTGATCCGCCAGTATGCGCTTTGCCGGAGCCCCAACCGTCCACTAGTAATCAGCGACCTGTTAAGAAAGATGCTAGACTGCCACCCCCACAGATATCAAAGTTTGCCGGTGATCCTATGGAGTACCATGCCTTTATTCGTAGCTTTAAATGCCATATTGCTGACCATGTTTCTGACGACGACGTGCGCCTCAGTTACTTGCAGCAATTTTGTGTCGGTGATGCTAACGATTTGATTAAGCATTGTTCCATGCTCAGTGGAAAAGGAGGATACGCCGAGGCCCTAAAACTACTAAAGGAAAATTATGGCAAGGATCACATCGTTGCGCGCACCTGCTTAAACCAGCTACAGTACGGACCGAAACTTCGCTCGGAAGACGTCCACAGCATGCAGAAATTCGCGAGGTTGAAGACATGTCAAGTGGTACTATCCCAAATCGAAGGCAACGCAGGTTTGGACACATTTCAAAATTTGTTGGCGATTGTGCGTCGTTTGTCCAGTGACATGCAAGAGCAATGGGACAAAGAGGTCGCCCGTATAATTAAAACCTATGATCGAGAACCTAATTTCGACGACCTTACCGAATTTGTCGATAATCAAGCTGCCGTGGCAAGTTCGTCGTTTAGACGGGCCCATCACCCCGTACGGGAGACGCCTAGTGGTCAAAGAAAAAATAGGGCTGCGACGTACGTCGTGACGTCTGAGCTGCCGGGAACTGAAGGGGTCTCCATGATTTTTGCACAGGGCTCCATGATTTGACCACTTGCAACTCGTTTGAAAAGAAGCCTGTCTACCAACGATACGAATTTGCACGGAGGCAAAGACTGTGCTTTAAGTGTTTGCAGAAAGGACATAATGCAAGAGATTGCAAGGAGGAGGATCCGTGCAAGATCTCCGGTTGTGATTCCAACTCTCATCATACGCTGCTACATCGGGAGGTTTCTAGAGCAGAAGCCAACCGCAGTTCTGCTCCTGTAGAAAAGGTAACCAGTGAAGTTAATTCATTTCACTTGGCGTCAGATTCCAAGCCCTCTGCAATATGTGGCAATACCAGTATATGTGGTGATATGTACATGAATATCGTGCCAGTTCGGGCGCGAAATGGCAACATAGAATTTCTCACTTATGCATTTTTGGACTCTGGTGCTACTAAATCTATGTGTAGTCAACGGGCAGTGGATGCCCTACACTTGCAAGGGGAGTCTCGTACTGTATCGCTTCGAACTGTAGGCCACGAGCAAACTATGCCAACGAAAATAGTTTCCCTGTCTGTTGCTCCTGCCTTCGATGATGGACCTAGTGTTAACCTTAACAGTGTAATGGCCATCGATAAGCTCCCGGTAAAAATTAACAAGTTACCATCAAAGACTAAACTGAAAAGGATGTCATACTTACGCGGTTTAGAGTTTCCACAGATCGAAGGTGGAGAAGTGACACTTATGATTAGCGTCGATGCTCCTGAACTGATGGTTTTCCAGAAGACCCGCTGCGGCAGCGGCGAACAACCCATTGCAGTAAAAACGGCCCTTGGGTGGTCTTTGTTGGGGCCATCGTTTGCGCCCACCAGCGGAACACGCATTGATTTAAACTACGTAAGTAGTTTTGACGACAACATGAGCAAAGAGATCGACTGTCTGTGGAGAACCGATTTTTCTGATTTAACCGTTATTGATGACAAGAGAATTTCGCGTGAAGACCGATCGGTGCTCGAAATTATGAAACGGGGCGTGTTGCATGTAGACGGTCATTATCAGTTGCCCTTGCTGTGGAAAGGAAATCAAAGTCAACTTCCGCCAAACCGCGTGCTGGCAGAAAGAAGACTCCGTTCTCTTGAACGAAGACTAAAGAAGGACGAGAAACTTCGTGAGCGATACGTTGGCACTGTGGAAACCTATATCCAAAAGGGATACGCGAAAAGGATCTCATCGCACGATCGCGGCCAAAGTAAACGAGAGTGGTATCTTCCACATCACCCTGTTTTGCACCCGCGCAAGCCTGACAAGGTGCGCGTCGTGTTCGATTGTGCCGCAAAGTATGCAGGCGTTGCATTAAACGAGGCCCTAATGCAGTGGTTCCCAAACTATGCGCCGCGGCACACTGGTGTGCCACGAGATGTCATTAGGTGTGCCGCAAAAAATATTGAAATTAAAGTCAATCAAGTAGAGTAGTAGTACCAGGTGCTTAGACCACTAGGCCAACATGCTCCACGTCTCTGAGATGTTCAACTAGGCTATTTAACTATGAGAGTGACCTGTATAGCGGCTTTATGACCTCATAGCTAGTGCCTTTGTCAGCTAAAAAAATTATTCAAATGTTCGAAGTGCGCCAATTAATTTTTGTTTTTTCTAAAATGCGCCTTAAAAGAAAAAAGTTTGGGAACCACTGCCCTAATGAGTGGCCCAGATCTGATGAACAACTTAGTGGGCGTCCTTACAAGGTTCAGAAAGGAACCCGTGGCGGTTGTGTCAGACATTGAATCCATGTTTCATCAAATCCGGGTAAGGCCAGAAGACACTGCGAGCCTTCGTTTCTTGTGGTGGCCCAAGGGCGATCTGTCCAAGCCAACGGAAGACCACGAGATGACTGTACATCTTTTTGGCGCAACGTCCTCTCCGAGCTGCGCCGCTTTCAGCTTGCTCCAAACTGCGGAAGAGTTTGGCCACGAGTTCAGTGCTGCAGCTACTACAGCGGTAAAATCAAATTTCTACGTGGACGATTGCCTTGCAAGCGTGGCGACCGAGGACGAAGCAATTATGTTGGTGAAAGACTTAGGTAGGCTCCTGCAAAGAGGTGGGTTCCACCTAACCAAGTGGATGAGCAACAGTAATAGAGTTTTACAATCAATTCCTTCTGACGAACGGTCCAAGAATGCGAAGTATCATGATCTTAATTCGGACGTAGCTGGAAGAATTTTGGGCGTGTTTTGGAACGTCCCAAATGACGAATTTGGATTTGATGTGCAGATGCCGAATAAGTCGCTGACGCGCCGTGGAATTTTGTCTGCCGTCAGTGCGCTGTACGACCCCTTGGGTCTTGTTGCTCCTGTTACAGTAAGTGCCAAAATACTGTTGCAGGACCTTTGTCATTAAGGGTTAGGATGGGACGAAGACATTTCGAATGAAGATGCTGATCGTTGGAGAAGCTGGATGGAGGGACTTCCTATGTTAAGCCAAGTGCGGGTTCAACGCTGCATTAAACCTCCTTCCTTTGGAAAGATAGTTAAGATGGAAATGCACCATTTTGCTGACGCATCGTCTTTGGCCTACGGGGCAGTTTCTTATCTGCGCCTTGTTAACCACAATACGCAGGTGCACTGTTGTTTTTTGCATGGCAAGTCACGACTTGCACCGATACATACGGTATCCATACCACGCTTGGAGTTGACGGCAGCGGTGCTAGCGGTTAAAATGGATGGCTTTCTGCGACGAGAGTTGGACTGCCCCGACTGCGAATCGACGTTCTGGACAGATTCCATGTCGGTGTTGATGAGCATTAGGAATTCTACAAAACGTTTCGAAACCTTCGTAGCAAACCGACTGGCAAAGATTGACAGTGGAAGCAGAAGTGAGCAGTGGCGCCATGTTCCGTCCAAATTAAACCCTGCCGACGACGCCTCACGTGGCTTGTCTGTGAAGAAAATGGTAAATAACAACGTTTGGCTAACCGGCCCACGGTTTCTTTGGGATGACGAATCTAATTGGCCTAAAGAAGAAGTTTCAAATAGAGATGATTTTTTAATGGAAGCAAAGAAGGTCAGTGCAAATTTTACGTGTGGAACCGCTTGCGAGACGGATTCTATCTCAAAACTGATCAATCATTACTCCGATTGGAATCGCCTACGACGTGCAACCGCTTGGTTGTTACGGTATAAGCGCGTTTTATTGTCCAAACGGTGTACAGATGCAAATACGACCATTCCGAAAGGAACCCTCCAGGTTCAAGAGCTTCAAGAAGCTGAATTGGCAGTGTTTCCAACTGTGCAACGACATGTCTTTCCAGAGGTGTTGGAAAACCTACGAAAATGCAATGGTCAGTGGAAGAAAACGAAGCACTCTCGTACGTTTGACAAGCTTGTCCCCACCCTTAGCAACGGTCTCCTACGCGTTGGAGGAAGACTTGAATTGGCTTCTATTTCGGATGATGCGAAGCATCCTATTATACTTCCAGGCAGACATCACCTCACCGACTTACTGATTGTCGAGTTTCATAGGGACGTAGGTCACTCAGTAATGAGTCACACCTGGTCTGAAATCCGTCAAAAATTTTGGATTATAAAGGGCGAAGCTGCTGTACGTCGTGTGTTGGACAATTGTGTGTTTTGCAGGAAACGAAATGCGCCCGTTGGCGAGCAACTTATGGCCAGATTGCCGGTTGATCGTGTGAACTCCCATGGCCCTGCGTTCACGTACGTTGGCGTTGATTATTTTGGACCGCTAATGGTGTGCCAAGCAAGAAGCCAAGTGAAGATGTACGGCTGTCTATTTACCTGCATGACGGTCAGGGCAGTGCATCTGGAGGTAGCTGACAGTTTGTCAACGAGTGCTTTTATCAACTGCCTGCGAAGATTCATCGGACGACGCGGCAGACCAACCAGGATTTGCAGCGACAATGGAACAAACTTTGTCGGAGCCGTGCGTGAGCTGAAAGAGGCTATCGGAAGATGGAATCAACAGAGCATTGATGACTCCCAGAGACAACAGGACATCCAATGGTCGTTTAATCCACCTGCGGCAAGCCATATGGGTGGCGTCTGGGAAAGAATGATCAGGTCTGTAAGAAGAGTTCTTTCTGCGTTGCTGACGGCACAAAGCGTGACCCGCGACACCCTTGAAACGGTGTTTGTTGAAGCGGAGTTAATTCTCAACAGTAGACCCATTGTTCCAGTAGTGATGGACCCACAATCAGACGAGCCGCTGACTCCCAATCATTTAATTTTGTTGCGGTCGTTGCCCAACATGCCACCTGGCGTGTTCGTGAAGAAGGACTGTTACGTTCGCCATCATTGGAGGCAAGTGCAATACCTGGCTGCCCAATTTTGGCGTCGCTGGGTGCGTGAATACTTACCCACTGTCATTGAACGACAGAAGTGGTTTTCGAAGCAGAGGAACATCGAGCCAGGCGACCTAGTGTTGGTCGTAGACGAATCCATTCCGCGAGCGCGTAAGAGAATCGGCCGAGTGATGTCAACCTTTGCAGATGCGCATGGTGTCGTGCGCTCTGCACTGGTAAGAACCGGTGACTCCCGCGGTGATTGCGCGACTGGCAAATTGTAAACGGTTTGCGATGTTAATTTTCGTTTGTTGTGTTCGGTAAATCTTCAACGACGTTTGTGTTTAGAATGTATGTCCCCCTGGAGATACATTCGGGTGGGGGTATGTTACGTCGTTTTCGCCAACTGTTGTGAACATAACTTTGCCCAGCAAAACGTATAACAATTGTCCTGTGACGCAACAGTTAATGTTCCATTGCGTGACAATTAATGTTCCAATGCGTGACGTCAATTGCCTGTGTACTGTGTATGTTGCAATCATTTGTAACTTGCCTCGTGGTGTACGTTTGTGAACTGCTGACAGGCATAATTTGAATTGAAGCCATTAATCTAAACTCTGATACCTTTATTTTAGCAGCTAGAAAGTATAAATAAATTGCTGAGTTTGATAAAGCTGCATTTGTGAATCATTTTGCTGGTAAGTTTGGCTTTGTACTGTAATGTGAAGTTTTGTTCTAAACCTGTAAATGTTTGGTTGTTTGTGCAGGATTTGTTCGGCCTTTAAAGCATCATTTAATACCAAAACCCCTGTGGCCAAACAGTCGGTATGTTTACTTATTGCGTGTTATATTGTGATTCATGCTTTATATACTTTCGTTTTTCTTGTGCAGAAAACCCGGATTCGACCGAAATTAAAAACGAATTGTCGTTCTTGGTGTCCGCGTGTAAAACCATGTTACACGGTTAGAAAAAAATTATGTCGTCAAACGCGAGAAACTTGTTTATGTTACTCCAGAAACATTTTATTCTGTTTTTGCGACAAAAGATACAAACAGTTTGCAACGGAGCTTAAGTTTTGTCAAAAAAGAGCAGTTTAATTAGTGGGTTATGTAACTTTACTACTGATAATCTTTACTGAAGTTAGAATAAAGGGGTCGCGTCTAAAACTGCGGGCCAACTTGGCCCGCTAGGTCCAGCACTTGGCCCGCTTTATGCAAGTATAAAAACTGCGGGCCGGCTTGATAAAGCCCTGGGCGCGCCCGTCACATGTCATTAAATTTTGATTTCGACGCGACCTGAACGGCAAGCAATGGATAATTGGATATAGTGGGCCCGCAGTTTTTCCTTGCGATAGACGTGACAAGCACTGGATATAGTGGGCCTGCAGTTTTTACCTGCCTGAGGCGGGCCAAGCACTGGATATTTAGTGGGTCCGCAGTTTTTCTACTTGCGAGAAGCGGGTCCGCAGCTTTTTAATTGCATGAGGCGGGCCAAGTGGGCCCGCAGTTTTAGACGTGACCGAGAATAAAGGTCACGAAGAATCCATAGAAACAAGCTTATTGGGTGACAAATCCTACTGTTTACCATCTGAATTTGCAAAAGCTCCATTTTTAAATGCTTTGCGTGCCACTTTTGGCACGCGTGCCACGTGTTGGACACCCCTGGTGTAGACCAACCAATCCGAAAACATATCATCATCGAGACAAACTTTGAGAAACTTGCGGCGACCTTGCCTAATAGTATCAAGAAGCGGGACGTTTTTATACCATCAGATGTTAGAAGTCTATACCTCTCATCATCGGTCTTTACGTTACAGAAAGAAACTCCCGTCGATATTTTACTTCAACAAGACTATCACCACCATGCCAAAAACTATTTGAAACTAAGTACGAGTCACTACTGCACTCATTAATGGCAAAGCCAATGTGTAAATGACCATTGTTGTTCGATAATAACCATTGTTTGGCAATTTAGTATTCCCTCAGTCATGAACAAATAATCAAAAATTCGAAACAACACAATTATTTTTGAATTGTACAATTTCAAAAAAATGGGGGGGGGGCATGGCCCCTTTGGCCCCCCTCTGGCTACGCCACTGTTCGGATCTAGCCCGTGGACCGTGGGTTGCGACCCCTGGTATAAATTGAAAATTATGGATTAACATCAGCTTACGACATGTGCACTCAAGCGTGCAAACATTGCTGAGCAAACAACAAAAGAAAGAAAAACGGTTTGTAGAAGCCAGGGTTGCCAGGTTGGCCTATTTTCGGCCAGAATCGCCTATTCTGGCCTTGATTCAGAGCCCTTGGGCGAAAAAACTTTGGTTTGGCCGTCTGGCCGAAAGTTTGGGCGTTCTCACACTTTTATCATGCGAGCACACTTCTCAGCAGGATTTGACGCTTTTCGGTCCCGACCTTTTTGTTCTCTTCGCTATCGCGATAAGCGCCGTGTCTCGAACAAAATTGCAGCGCCACATGACGCTCTGAATCCCGTCGCTGCTGAATAACACCGACTTTATTCGGTTTATGTCTGGTATCATTGTCTGCACTGTAATACTTACTCCGACTTCATGGTTTCCATCCGGTTAGCGCCATTATCATTGTCTGGATAACTTATCCACAACTTCTAAGTTTGAGTAAGTCAACTCAGCGTTCCAAGCAACCGACTGCGATCCTCACGAGATGTACACAATTCTTAATATCCATCACAGAAGCTTGCGATCAAGATGTTTCAACAACAGTGGGGTTTTGCTGACTGATTTTTACAAAAATTTGCTGACTGATTTTGACAATTGATACTTGTAATATTTTTTTTTTCGTATAGTGTTGGTGTCGCGCATGTCATGTTTTCTGAATAAATGTTTGTTCGAGCCTCGTTTTACAAAAATGATAAGGCACATTGTCCACCACTTGAGGGCGCTAAACAAGCGGTTTAGCGTAAAATAAAAGTTTGGGCGAATTTTAAGCGGTCTGGCCTACGACCTGGTCGATTTGCAAAATTTTTACCTGGCAACCCTGGTAGAAGCCACGTTGTTTCTTTCTAGTACCGTAGTTTTGTGTTGTGAAATAAGCTTATTTGCAAATATCCAAAATTCCTCTTTCCAAATTAGGTAACTCAACATAAATCAGTATAAGCCATTGCTTTTCTGAAAAAACATGGAAAACTCTCAGAAAAAAGTTGGAATCATTGGAAGGTGAACTACTGATATCGACTGTCCTAGTAGCTGGATATTTTGTTTTTATTTGCCTTCAATTAAAATACTAATGTTTTGAGTATAACATTGGTTAAATTTATTTTTTATTTTTATAAATTTATAATATATTGTGTCCAGCGGATTAATCGGAAGAAGTTGGGCAATGCTGTTTGCTGGAGCAGGGTATACTGTAAAAATGTATGATGTTCTTGAGGAACAACTTCAGGATGCAATGATTTCAATCAGGTTTGTAAAAGCATTTATCCTTGGTAATAATGTTTGATAAAATTATAACACACCTATTATTATACGATGCATATTCGGATGCCGCAATGCCAAAAATAACTACTAGGGGGTTTTATGTGCTCAGATTTTATGTGCACAGATTGAAAGTTGTTGTTCAAATAGTTTACACATATTCTAAAATAACTATTGGAAAATAATTGACAATGTGTATACTTGTACTTTTGTAAAATTATAATTTTTCACGACTTTTGAAAGCGCTGATGCTTAGAGCTATTCAAGTTTGGGTGAGGATGATGGAAATAACACTAAATCTGGTCTCTTGTACCCTTGTTGCATGCACCAAATGCAAATAGAATGCTCTGAAAAATCAGTCATACAACGCATAAAATAACATCGAAAAACAATTTACTTGTAAGATAGAAAGATTGACTTGCACTTGTCTACAACTAAAAATGTCCTTTCTAAATGACTTTAACTTTCTTATAGGAAAGTTATACAGCATTCAGTGGCCGATGCTTAATGTCACAGATGTTTTTTTCATTAGAAACTGTGGTATTGACAACTCAAGGTATTTCACACTAAATTAACTCATATGCAGCTGGTATAACGCAAAATACACTTGATTGAACATAGAGATTTACTTAATGTAACCATTCCATATGAGATCAAACTCAAAAGAATAAGCAGGAAGCATGAAATTATACCACATGATGTCATAAATCAATATCAAGCGTATATTCAATGATCAATTTACAAAAGTACATAAATTTAATATAGGTGCTCATATTCTCACATTCCACAAACCAGCAGCATACTATGCAGTATCATGCTTTATTTAGTGCCACCTGTCAAAGGTAGCAAGTCACTACTGTACCTTTGCAAATTAACTTATGAGTTTGTTTTTGCTTCCAGAGGCCAAATCACAGATTTAGAATCACAAGGATTGCTTCGAGGCTCTTTATCTGCTGATGTCCAATGCAGTTTGATTACCACTTCTAACAACATTGCAGATGTAGTTAAAGATGCTGTTCATATACAGGTCAAATACACAACTGGTTTAAATCAACCTTTTACGCACAATAATATAATAATAAAATATTGCACGCTATTCTTGTTCTAATTTAACTATTTTTTTAAATTTAATAGGCTAATCTTGTTCACAGGAATGTGTACCTGAAAATATTGACCTCAAAAAGAAGGTTTTGAAAAGTGTTTCTGATGCCTGTACCAGCAATAGCACTGTTATTTGCAGTTCAACCTCTTGCATTTTGCCATCTAAAATTTTTAGCCATTTACCCAGGGTTGGTCAATGTATTGTGGCACACCCGGTACGTTTTTTGATTGTTTTTTGATTGAAAAGAAATTTAGTTCTTTGGTTAGGTTTTCATTTTAATGTGTTTAACTTCCTGTATTTTTTTGGTAAAATATTGGATAACGGAAAAACTTTGTCGCTTCTGTTTGTAGAATTTTTGGTCCATGCTGCAAACAGACAATATGTTAAAAATGAAAATATTGTGTGAGCTAATTTAATTTTTAAAGTTTTTAAGGCAAAAACATGTATTTTTTAGTGCAATCCTCCATATCATTGTCCTCTTACTGAAATTGTGCCACACCCACAAACTGAACAATCAGTAATCATCAAAACCAAGGCTATAATGGCAGAAATTGGGCAAACTCCAGTTATGCTGAACAGAGAAGTTGATGGCTTTGGATTAAATCGCATCCAGTATGCAATCCTTAATGAGTCATGGAGATTGGTTGAAGTAAGTAAAATCTTAAGTTTAACATTAAAAATTTAAACATTATGTCAAAGAGCTAGCAAATATAACTTTGGTACAATGCATTATGTGTTTGTATGACCTGCAATTGAGCACAAGTAGAACCCTTTAGAATATTAATGAATGTTAAAAATTGTTTTAATAATCACTAAATTTTGTTGTAAACATGTTTGCTAATTTCTACTTTCTTAGGATGGAATTATGTCACCTGAAGATGTGGATAAAATTTTCACAGATGGACTTGGAATGAGATATGCCTTTATTGGACCCTACCAGACTATTCATTTAAATGCTGAAGGTAAACCAGTGCATTTCAGTACTTTTTACACTGTGCTTCAAAATTCTGTTGTTGTACTTTATGAGTAAACAAATGTATCTTCAAAAAAACCTTACCTGCAACTGCAAGTATTCGGGTTGTGTATTCAGTTATAACTGTTTATTCTGTAGGGACAAAAAACTACATGGAAAGGTACAGTGAATCTATTATTCGAGTTTCAAAATCATTCGGTCCTGTTCCTACATTTGATGGAAAATCACTCAATTCTATTCATGAAGTAAGCTTCCGTAACAACTCTATGTTACAAAAAATATTTAAAAGTTAAAACTTTAACAAAAGCTGTGTTTGCAATGTTTTTTTGTGCCATTGCAGAGTATTTCTTCAGAGATTCCATCCACACCAGCTGATTTGGAGAAAAAACGAAAATGGAGAGATGAAAGACTGGTTGCTTTGTCTAAACTGAAACAGGAAATGGACAAACAATAAATTTGTCCTAAATTGCTATGAAGGTTAATTTGCAACATTCCATTTTTACAAATTCAAACATTCTTCATTTTTTGCTCATTTAAGCTGCTTGTGTGATTATGCAACACTTTTCAGGGTAGCTGTTTTTGGTTGCTATAATTTTGTTATGTTATTGAAGTTCAAATTATCTGTTTGAAGAAAAGGAGCTGTGTTGTAGGTTATTTTAATTTAGTGCGTGTTTTGTGTCACATCCAACCTGTTTAATTCTAACAAAAACGTATGTTCAAACTTACAAGTTTAACTCTTCAAATATTTGTTTCGGACTTTTTACAGAAAACTTTCTTATGATCATTTATAAGTGAACTTGACCCTTTGAAATGTAAAATTTCCATTTATTTAACTTTTAGTAGATTGTACAGTCGTGCCACTACCCATATGTTTTAATGGTTTGTTATAGCTTATTGCTTTAAATTTAGACAATTGCATTTCTGTAAATGATTTTTTTTAATGGTGCTGTGTGTCAATCAGCGTAAAAAATGTGCAATCTTGAAAAGGTTAGATAATTTTCAGCAGAAAAATGGATTGTGTGTGTAATTTTTCTGGGCACATGAATATCGCTGTCGATTGCGTGGACATAAATTAGGTTTAAACTAGAGATGCACCGAATATTCGGTTTGTCGAATTTATTCGGCCGAATCGCCCACTTTTGCAAAGATTCGGTTTCGGCCGAAAATGAACACACATTTAAAGCGTTAAAGGTGTATTTTCTGCTTAGTACCAATGAAAATCACGTCAATCATTATATATTTACGGGTCCCCTTCCCTGGGGACACAAATTGATTTTACTCGAATTTTTTTTCTTTTGTTTTCTTCTTTTTTTTTTCTTCCCAAAGTTTGTCCGACCCGTTTTTCCATCAAATGTTTGATGGATTTGGCTGAAATTTACACAGATGGTAGATATAGTTATGTAGATGTGCATCCCACTTTGTTTTTGTTGATAACCCCAGTATTTACCCCGCTAGCCCCCTAAAATGGGTGTTTTTACCCAAAGTTTGTCCGACTCGTTTTTCCATCAAATGTTTGATGGATTTGGCTGAAATTTACACAGATGGTAGATATATTCATGTAGATGTGCATCCCACTTTGTTTTTGTTGATAACCCCAGTATTTACCCCGCTAGCCCCCTCAAATGGGTGAGGTTTTAAACAGTGTCAGAATTGGCTGAAATTTGGATTTCTTGTATAGTATGCCATTTATAGGTGTCGATTGTTGTGTTCAACCCTGTAGTCCTAACATTTACCCCACAAGCCCCTAAAGTGTAAAACGTATTTGTATGTTACTGGGCACCACAAACGAAAGATTTCTTTGGAACAATACTGTTACAAGGGCAACCAGTTGTACGTTGCTTGGTGGTCGTTTTTGCGCCATGGCAGTTAGGGGCTTGTTAACAGCCTTATGACGTCAGAAACATTAACGGTTGTTGCTCAAACCACCTCTAGTGGTCGACATTTTAAACATTGGCGGATTGGACTGAAATTTTGCAGTACTATTAATTGAGTCATTGTGGTTTTTATATATTTTTTAGTTTGTGTGTCGAACCCAATTAGTTGCCCTACTAGCCCCCTAAAATGGGTCAGTTTTTTAAAACGTTAAATAGGACATACTTCAAACAATATCTGGGGTAAATCTAATTTTATAGTTTGTATTCTACATAGTATTATTATTTAAACCCAGTGCCGATCACTGTGTTTTACCTTACAACACCCGACTTTCTCATGGTTATCTCTTGAATTGCATTATTTTCAACTTTGCATGTGTGGGGACCCATGAGTTTTTGCCTGCAGAAACGACTAAAGTAATAAAAGAAGATGGCTAATATGGGACCCAATACAAAACAAGCATAGGAAATATATTATTTTTAAAATAGGTTATAGCGTATATGCAAGGGCAATATGTGCTAAGCCACCCTTCTAGTTTAACACATTATCGCTTTTCCCGCTGCAGACAAAAAATCAGTATTTCGTTGTTGGGTTGGCAATTTTGCTTGAGGCAATGTTAAACCATAGAGCACTAATACTAGAGAGGTAACTGATTGTTCACTCAAGCGTGAAATCAATCATAGCTTGTCTTGTTTAGCAGATATATCCATTTTTTGAAGCAATAGGATATTTAACAACTATATTCTGTGAGACACAGTTTTAGTTTTGCAAAAAAAATAGACAAACAAGGAATTGCGGCACTTTTTTCTGATCAACCTCTGCAGATTGGTCACGCTTGGATGCTCCATTGCCACGTGACCATTTTCATCAGTTTTTGCTCGACCTAGTTATGGGTCCCCTTCCCTGAAGGGGACACATATTGTTTTTGTCTATATTTTTTTTCTTTCTAACGCGGATTTGTTCCCACGTTTTGGTCAAGAAAGAATGGTTCAAACTTTTTCAAATTTACACACATTATAGATATTGGTCTAAAGATGGTCCATGTGAATTTTGACCCCGTTTGATCTATCGGTTCACCCACAGCCCCCCAAAACGTGAAATTTTTAAAACGGCTATACTTGCTAAAGTACTTCATTTAGGATTGATATGCTTTGTTGTTTGGTGCAATATAAGGTATTTCAGAGAATTTTGTACCTTAAAAAAATATTTACCCATTTTCACCCCTTCAACCCCAAAATATTCGTTTCTGTCTAACGCTGGTTTGTTAAATGCGTTTGGTTGAGAAAGAGTGCTTCAAATTTATTCAAATTTGCACAGATGTTAGTTATTGTTCCGAATTTGATCCTCCTGAAGTTTGACCTCAAACGACCCAGCGGTTTACCCACAGGCCCCCAAAACGAAAAAAATTAAAAACGGCTGTACTGACCCAAGTACATAATCTGAGGGTTTCATGCTTTGTTGGTTGGTGCAATGTAGGCTAATCTAAAGAATTTTGTAACTTTTTATTGGATTCACCCATGTTTACCCCTTAAACCCCCAAATAATATGTTTTAGGCCAGAAATACAAGCCCTAATGTGCTGAAATGTTAAACAATTGTTTGCAGTAGGTTATTCGTTTAGTATTTAAAAATTTGCCTTAATCGGCCAAATAGTTACTTTTACCGTCCATAATATGTGTACACTGTCAGTCAGATAGAAGTCTCAACTCTCAAAGTAGTAATTCACTTGTTTACGATTAAGGCGGGTGAATGCAATGGGAGTGCTCAACTTGACGTCCAGACGGACGTTTTACGAGACAGTCGTGTTGGTTTTTGAGTTTGAGTTGAGTTTATTTCGCTTGGTGAAAGACAACATAGCAACACAATTGCACTAAAACAATCACCAAGCCGGAAATAGCTGCGCAACGTTAAGACGTTATGAAGCGCAAAAAAGTGTCGGGCACAATTGGTGGATAGTAGTTGAACGCGCTGCAGCTACACCGTATTATAAGGCGTTATGTGTCGGGTGCTCACAAGAAAGTGAGTATAACACGACTGGGGGGGAACGATGGTGGGACCAGTCGCGGGGGCCCTAGAATCTAACCACCCGTGTTAGGGAAAGAGGGTGGGGTTCGACAGGAAAAGAAACCCTGCCGGATAGTTTCAAGCGCCGGAAGGAAGAACACACAACAAATCCCTAGTCGCCATTAATAGTTAACTTTGGACTCACTTGCAGTTAAAATTATTGACGAGTATTTTGGCAGTTGATTTAGTCGTTTAAATTAAATAAGGATATTAGTTTAGACACGTCCAAAGATTAAAGTAAAAAAAAAAAAAATAATAATAATAGTAATAATAAAGCATAAACAATTAACACAAAAGAAAAAAAAACACAAAAAAAGAACAAACAGCAATGAAATATTGCAATGAATAATTCAAATTTGAATAGCTCGTTGTCAGCTCAGCCGTTTTCTATGATGACAGAAGGATGGTTAATCTATGATAGTCCTGCAACAACAAACGAACAGCAGCAGTTAACTGGTTCCAGGACAAAAGCAATGCAATAATTAGCAACACATGTACAAGACTACACCACTCCAAGTAGAAAATGGTTTTGTGAAAACAACTTGTGTTCAGTAAAAAAATAACATTCAGAAGTTTGTGCAAGTATAAATAAGAACACTGCAAGCGTGTGGGTGAGAGTAGTTTAACTTAATCAGAACTGTACAAATGGTGGCAATCGTAAAAAAGACTTATGTTGCAGCGTAGGGCCATACCCGAGCCAGCAAGTGGTGCAAAAGTAAAACAATATAACGTGCAATTAATGTGGCAACAGGTAAATATAAACGCTTTTTTTAAGAAAATATAAACTAGTTGTGTGTTGAAGATAATACTATTTGTGTATGTGCACATGCAAAACAAAATACAAGTAAAAAAATTTTTTTTTTTTTTAGCTAATCGGTGCTCAAAACTCGTGCAAACAAAACGCAGTGACGTTTGTGATGAGCTGTCTTGTAGAGTTTGCATTCCTAAGTTGGTCGGGAATGTCATTCCAAGCTTTTGGACCAATATATTGCATTGATTGCTGATTGACACTAGTGCCGTAATAAGGTTTAAGGTAGTTTGAGTTGGCACGTGTGGTGATGTTTTTATGACTTACTTTAAAGAAATCAGCAAATATGGCTGGAAGCATGTTGTTATTATGCTTATACATAAACGTTAATATTTCAAGCATATATAGCTGCTTTATTGTTAACAAGCCATTATTTCGCATCACATGTTCGATGTTTTTAGAGCCCCTTACACCAAAAATGATTTTAATAAATTTACTACAGATACCCTGTAATTTTGAAATAAGAACTGATTGACCACCCGATCCGTCTGGAAGTCCCCGATTAAAATCGACTGTGTTACGCAGAATAATGCGTTTCTTATCGGGCGGGATTAGAATCTTTAGAACCTGTGTTATAACACAGCCCGATTGCGGACGGTTTTATCGGTAATGGCAGTGGAGCATTAAATTTGTTTTTTATTGGCAAATATTATTTTTGCTGTGATAATAATCGCAGGTGAATTGGGTTTTATATCAAAATGGCAGTTAATTGTAAAACAGCAAGACAAAAACAAATGCATTCTAAGCTGTAAAATGAATATGTTAAACACTAAAATGAGCCAAGAATCGAAATTGAAGTACCTGATTGGCATCAAGGTTCTGGCAATGAAGCAATGCAAAGAGACCTTTCAGTGAGAAGAATTTCAAGTTCTTACCTTTATATGAAGCAAAGTGAGGACCAGCACACTGTCATATGAGGGCTTGTAGATTGGATTTGAATTGAAATGATTCACAGTAAGTGGCTGCCTTGTTACTGCCTTTCTGAACTCAACTCTTTCTGTATTTCTGGCTGATGTTATTTTGAATTTTAGCACAGTTAAAAACCCCAATATTGAATATTAACTCTGTTTTATAACACTTAGACTGCTTATTGGTGACTAAACTCAAGCCTCTTTTGTTTAACCCATAATTGTCAAGTCAAATGAGCATACACTTTATCTTTATTTTTTTATTGCAGTTCACCATCTGGAAAAATGCTTAAAGCTTGAAAAAATCAACAGAAACATTCCATATCAAAAAAATTGAAGAAACTCTTTCATTGCGGAATTTTGTCGACAAAAACAGCTCTCTCTTAAAGTGTCAGCAAAATCATTGATGTATACAACCTGTTACTTGCCTCACAGGAGAAAATTGTATGTCGAGATATGCACCACATACTTTAGTTTTACATGAATCAAATCCGAATATGTGTTATTTCTTTTCCACTGTTCTACCTGCCTGCAAGTTTATTTATTAGTTCTTATACCCAAATTAAGAATTTGTATTCAAACATTTGTAGGCGTTGATATTATTTTACCTCCATGGTGATTATGGTCTCATGTAAATTCTGAGAATGTTTTGCACTCTGATGTAGAATCGGACAGTGAAGTGATTCATCAGACATAAATCGAGAACCTCTAGTTTTGACCAGTAGTTGTAACAATTGGGTGGTTCAACCTCATTTTTCACATGATATCCGGTTTAATTTTCTTGATAATTCAGCAAATCATCACATTTTCAGCTGTACAATATTGTTTCACCTTTTTGTTTTATTTTAGTCTGTTTACTTAAAGATCCTTGTTTAGTATGTACTATGTACTTGTAAATGCAGGTTTTAACTGACCAATCAACCAATTGCTGTGAATGTAATTATTTATTCTCTTCCCATTTATTTCTGCTTTCATATAACTATGGGACTCAACTTGAAAATGTTGAAGTGTGGAAATTGGGTTCATAAGGTGCTTTTTCCATCAATAAAGTGTTGTCCTCACTGTGCATTTGGTGTTTCATCATTTTCATTAGTACAGGCTTTAACGTGTTTGAGACCACTAACGGCTTGAGGTATATGGAAACGGTTTTTACACGCCAACTCTAAACAACATTCAGTAAACGCTTGCAAAATATCGTTTAAATCTGATCATAACCTCGTAAATGAGAGACGTGCATCATAAGCGAACGCAGGGCATGACCGCTTTAAAAATGATTTTTGAGCTGTCGAATTATGTAGCCTATAAAAGCTCCAGATTTTAAACGGTTTAAGATAAACACAAACGGTTTTCACAGGTCAACTCTAAAATACATCCAGTAAAGGCATACAAAATGTCGTTTAAATCTGATCATAACCTCGTAAATGAGAGGCGTGCATCATAAGCGAATGCAGGGCGTGACCGCTTTAAATATGATTTTTGCGCAGTCAACCAATGGTATACAAGCTCCAGATGTTAAACGGTTAAAGATAAACACAAACGGTTTTCACAGGTCAACTCTAAAATACATCCAGTAAAGGCATACAAAATATCGTTTAAATCTGATCATAACGTCGAAAATGAGTGGCGTGCATCATAAGCGAATGCAGGGCATAACCGCTTTAATAATGATTTTTGCGCTGTCGAATTATGTAGCCTATAAAAGCTCCAGATTATAAACGGTTAAAGATCAACACAAACGGTTTTCACAGGTCAACTCTAAAATACATCCAGTAAAGGCATACAAAATGTCGTTTGAATCTGATCATAACCTCGTAAATGAGAGGCGTGCATCATAAGCGAACGCAGGGCATGATCGCTTCAAAAATGATTTTTGGGCAGTCGACCAATGTAGCCTATACAAGCTCCAGATTTTAAACGGTTTAAGATAAACACAAACGGTTTTCACAGGTCAACTCCAAAATACAGATGTATTTTAGAGTTGACCTGTGAAAACCGTTTGTGTTTATCTTTAACCGTTTAAAATCTGGAGCTTCTATAGGCTACATAATTCGACAGCGCAAAATCATATTTAAAGCGGTCACGCCCTGCATTCGCTTATGATGCACGCCTCTCATTTACGAGGTTATGATCAGATTTAAACGATATTTTGTATGCCTTTACTGGATGTATTTTAGAGTTGACCTGTGAAAACCGTTTGTGTTTATCTTTAACCGTTTAACATCTGGAGCTTGTATACCATTGGTTG
The DNA here is from genome assembly GCF_965637545.1 of Phallusia mammillata. Lineage (NCBI taxonomy): Eukaryota > Metazoa > Chordata > Ascidiacea > Phlebobranchia > Ascidiidae > Phallusia > Phallusia mammillata. The sequence continues at coordinate 14,501,523 of NC_137257.1, forward strand.
ACTGCGCAAAAATCATATTTAAAGCGGTCACGCCCTGCATTCGCTTATGATGCACGCCTCTCATTTACGAGGTTATGACCAGATTCAAACGACATTTTGTATGCCTTTACTGGATGTATTTTAGAGTTGACCTGTAAAAACCGTTTGCGTTTACCTTAAACCGTTTGTCATCTGGAGCTTTTATAGGCTACATAATTCGACATCGCAAAAATCATTTTTAAAGCGGTTATGCCATGTATTCGCTTATGACATACGCCTTTCATTTTCGACGTTATGATAAGATTTTAACGATATTTTGCAAGCGTTTACTGAATGTTGTTTAGAGTTGGCGTGTAAAAACCGTTTCCATATACCTCAAGCCGTTAGTGGTCTCAAACACGTTAAAGCCTGTACTAATGAAAACGATGAAACACCAAATGCACAGTGAGGACAACACTTTA